>NW_025110746.1:176854-281051 GCF_011392965.1 Frieseomelitta varia
TTTTTTTTTTTTTTTTTTTTTTCGAAGAACGAGTGATGAAGAAAGAGAATGACCAGACCGTCAGGCTGCGACGGGACTCTTTGCAATGCAAATGATACATTTAAATCCTTTTTAATCTGCGAAATAAAAGAAGCTGGCCGCGCGCAGATCGTAGCGCGCTGATTGCGCCGTGTCCCCGCCAATGGGAAGGCTTGCTGAAACGCCGCCAGTTCGCGTGCAGTTTGGCAAAAGAGAAACCGGAATAACGTATCGCTGTGGTGTAGAATTCTAAGCAGCTTGCCTCTGTCCCATGCATGTACACACGTGCACACGCGCGCGCGCGCGCGCGCGCGCGTGCACATATGTATGTACAACGAAACAGGTTCCTTTTCGCGAATTTCGACCGCTTACTCTCTCCTCGAGTCCTCATTCTCTGGATAATACGTATGTAATTTCTGGATACTTTTAACTCTTTAGAATTTCTGCACTTTTGTACCTTGCATCTTCTGGAATTTTCGAGGTTTTCGATTTTTGTCGTCTAGATTGGACGGATAATAGAAAATTTCGAAGAAAGCGATCTTTGGGAACCGGGCAATTTTTTCCATATTTCGAGTGCCTCACGAGAATTTAAGTTTAAACGTTGCTTTCTAATTTTTTAAGAAAATCATATTAAAACCGCAGATCTAATTTTGTAATTTTCTTGTTATTTTTTTTCAGGTGCACCTTGGGATTCCTCTGAGGATTGGATCTTTCTGGTGAGTTTTTCTCATTCTGGAGCTTCGTAAAAATAAATTTTTAAGATCAAGGCCGTCCAATAGAGAGCGATTCCATTCGATTGAAGTATTTTTACACTCTGCGTCTTATCTTTGGAGAATTAACGTTTGTCGATAGATGGAAAATTCCTCAAAACGTAGTGTTCAAAGGGTTAAGACTTATCTTATCCAGCCCGCGTTATTATAGAGTGCTCTGCCGAAAGGTACGAAAGTTGCAAAAACGAACGATGATTGAATCGATCCATTATATTAATTGAGTCTCGTTTTCTATATTCGTTCCCCCCCCCCCCCCCCGTCAACTCGTTTGTTCGAATTAGTTTCGCCAGTTACCAGCTGCAAATTGAAAGCTCAACGAGCGGTTTTAAAACGTTTGCTTTGCATTTCACAAACCGGCGTGAAAAGAATAAAACGAAATATCTGCACGTGTTCAGGTCCAAATATATATATATATATATAAAAAAGATGCTTAAAAATATCTAATCTAAAATTAAAACATTTCAAATCCAACTCGAATCGAATCAATCGAAATCTAAATCAAATTTGAGCACTATCTTAATCTAAATATCCATACAGGTAAATACAAATTCACAAATAGATATAAAATACGTGAAATACAAATTCGTGAGATAGACACAGATTCATAAAAAAAAAAAAAAGAAGAAAGAAAGAAAGAAAAGAAACTTTCAAAACTAAGTACGAGTCACAGCTGACAGCTGACTGTTCACAGAAAGCAACATGATCAGCAAACCAACAAACCCACCTAACCTGAACCTTGCAATTTTGCCGCGAATAGCTCGCGCTTCTAAACTTGTATCACAGAGGTGGGCACACGAGGATCAAGAGATGGGGTGAGAAGGAGAGATGAAAAGAGAAGGAGGGAGGGAGGGAGAGAGTGAGAATGAGCTAGAAACGAGAGGAGAAGGTGTGCGCACACACACGCGCGTGTATGTCAGAGCACCAAAGGTGGATGCACATTCCCCGAGTGTATTATAATTGCACTCGAGGCTGGGACTTGAATGCCATTAAACCAGTCACGATCGCTTGGCCTTGGACTGCAGTTGCACATATTGTCCCCTTCCACTTCTTTCACTCTCCCTCTATACGCCTTTGCCCTCTCCCCTTCTATCCCGGCGTGCACTGTACAGCACTGAAAATATGAATGTGGACGGTGCCGTATTTTTGGCAGGCTACAAGCTGTCCCACTTAATCGCGGCCGAACATTATTTACAAGAAAGCAACGAACGTTGGCACCGACATCGAGAATTTGGTCGTTCGGTTTCCTAGAGAAACCGATGATTCAGAATTTTTACACCACGGAAATTGCACATATTCCATCAAGATGACTCACTGCGCTGATCGTTTCACTAGGGTACAATCTCCCCTATCCTCGTTTCCTATCAATCTTTCTCCAAATGATTGTACGACACTGTTATAGAAATAAGTGTCGTAGCGTTTCGTTTTATTATAAAAAATTATTACGAATCCGTTCTTTCTTTTCTTTTTTTTCTTTTTTTTTTTTTTTTTTATTAGTAATTTGCTATGAAAATTTTAGATTTTCCAATAATAAATATCGGAGGATCCCGATTTCATATCAGGATATTATTTCGAGAACGCTGAATATCGTTTCCGAAATTCGTTCTTCAACGAAAGATCAGTTTAAGAGCGATTTGATTGGTCCATGGAAAATTCGAAAAGCGTGACTCGCCACGTGCCTGTCGTTCCTGCTTCTTTTTTTTTTTTTTTTCTTTTTCTTCTGTTTCCACGCTCGATTCCTCGTAATCGAGGCAGTTAACCTTTTAAGTAGAACGTCCAGAGTTCTGATTCGCTGCGGTACACGTGTGGTCCAGCAACTCGTCAGAGAAACGCGTCTTTCCGTAGACGATTCAATTAATAGCTCCCTCGATCTCTGCGTTCTTTTGTTCGATCGAAAGTCGATTCCGCTGAACTTCCAGAAACTTGCGAAATTTATCAAGCCTTTAATTTCTCTTCTCCGATCTCTAACAAGGTTACAAAAGAACGTAACCTAAAAAGTCGAACGTTGCGATTTCGTTTCTCGCAAGTGGGCTACTCGCGCAGCATGCTCCAATCCATTTTCGTTTTAATATTAAAAGGAGATTCGTGAGCTGACTGAAAACGCTAGAGTTAAAAGAAAGGAGAGCAAGGTGTGCCGAATACGTGGCCCGAGCACAGATGCTTCGAAAAATAGTGGCTCCTAGCCTAATCGCGGCCGATTTCGAGTCGCCCTATTACACGACCTTGGACACACCGAGTCGTCCTGCCATGCACCTGTTTCGCGAAACAAAAAAAAAAAAAAAAAAAAAAAAAAAATAAAGAGAGAGAGAAAAGAATAAAACGAAAATTGACCTTGGCAGAGTTAATCCTGGCCGTGGTTCTTCCTCCTGCAATTACCTTTTAATGAATTCTGCGCTTCTTCCAGGAAGCGGTTACGGGGGGCCCTGTTGCGTAAGATCCTCTCGCTGACATTTTAATAATAATCGAACCAAACCTTCTGTCGTCCATCTAATTTTCTTATTACGTAAGAATGTTTTCATCGTTTTATTTGGTTGGTTTTAGGTTAGGTTGCGTAGAATAGAATATGTGTCTCAGAGAAATAGAAAATAAATTTGCTCGATCCTATGAAGCGAAAGGATAGATCTTAATTTCTATGACTTATCAAAAAGAGAAATTTTGGCACACAGAATATATCGTCGAACATTTTTTCCTCGTTATACGTTCAACAATTGAAACGAACATCCCCTATGGGTCAGTCAGCCAACGAGTACGAGATACTTTTCCTGAGGACTTCGCTTATGTTGTTTGATTCGATTCGTTGAACGTCGATTTTGATGGAAGGGAACAGTGGTAGACAGCAGAGACGCGTAACAGAAGCAGGAAATTAATTCACAACAGGCGAAACCCTTCAGCGGAGGCCAGTGTGCGCCGCGTGATGAACGACGCTCGAGATTCTGAAGCTGTTTCTTTCATACTAAAGACTTCCGTTCTATGCGCGGAATGCGAGTATAGTAACCCAGTGACATGTAAGGAATCCTAACGAACTGATGCCCTTACTTCCTACACGCGGCAGAACGGATGACTCAGTCATAACGCGCGAAAACGCTCTGCATTCTTAGAAACGAAAACGGAGATTTTATGTATGTACGTGCAATATACGTTGAGAAGGCAACTTCTCTTGACAAAAAAGTAACGCGTGATTAATATCCGATTGTCGAGGAACAAAATCATTTGCCGTTTGAAAGTTAATTAATTAAATTGACCAATACGATAAAAAATTAGGGTTAATACCTTACTCAATACGATAAAAAATTGTTATAAATACTCCCTCTGCGTCTCTGTACTACTTATAAATAATAATAATGTATAGTTAATAATATAAAGTTAATACTTTACTTAATATAAATTTAAAAACCAAATGAATGAAAGAAACCGTGCATTTGGGTGAGAAAAATTGAATTTATTTTTGTAAATTGATCAATTAAGACATAACGTGTAAGAGATGTTGGGAGATCTGAATTCTTTTTAAACCATAAAATTAGAATTAGACAGATCTATGTCGTTCGTATGGAATCCCTGCAATTTACAATTTAACTTGCTCTTAATTGTAATGCGTTGCCCGCGTCTGCTCGTGAATTTGTAATCTCCGTAGTTTGGCCAAGTGCCACCAGAACGTCGATGGACGAACGAATGTGGCGACCCAGACCTATTTTTAATTTCGTCGCTGCTCGAGATCGCCGAGCAAAGCTCGAGGATCGTCGTTTCATTGGACCCTCTGCCATCGATACCCCTTCGATCCTCTCCCGAACAACAGCTGTCAAACTCTTCCGTGACCGTTTAGATTAACTCGTTCAGATACGTTGCAACATCTGTTGGAATTCTATGGCCAAGTATGTGAAAGTATGATACAGTGATTTGCGAAAGCAAATGGAAGACCTGTTAAGTCACTTTCAATTCATTCGCGTGGATCACGCAGACACGTGTATCCGTAGACACATATCTGTTGATTCTGCGAGAATCGTCAATTTCGAATGAATTCATACTCTTCGTGCTATATTCGATGCATATATCAAACAAAATTGTGTCAGTTTCAATCCTTTTACATAGATCCGATTCATGGACGTGTACACGTCTATTATAAATATAATATCGTCATTAGTTTCCAGTTTTATACTCGACAAAATATCAAAAACAGCAAAATTATATGTTCATCTAGTTTCGGCTCATTCGTGTGGGCCCAATTCAATATACAGTGTTGGACAGAAGAAACCTCAATATTGGTATCTGACACTTTTTTTATCGAGTCTGGTAACAGTCATCTAGCTTGCTGATATAATATATCACATCCATTCAGGAGCTGTTGCAACATCATCTCGCGTTCGTTTCTCTCGTTAAAATATTTCACAAAGATTACGTCCGATCTGATATCATTGGCCTTTTAAACGTTCTCCTAAGACGCAGCCTCGATCAGTTTACACGAATTCAGCAGCCGCTCGACTTTCTCGAGTCTCTAGGCAGTTGGCATTGCAGTTTCCGGTGCAGGAGGCGACGCTGTATTCGCATTGAGCGTCGCTGCGTCTCAAGGCCGGACCGTCCGAGAGCTAAGGACGACGCGACGTTAAGTCCCCCTCCTCCGGCCCCGAGCGTCCTCACCGCTCGCCAAACTCTCGTCCTCGCTCGTACACTCGTATGCATCTTCGTGATCCCTCCTTTCTCGTCTTCTCTCTCTCTCTCTCTCTCTCTTTCTTTCTCTCCTCCCTCCACTCTTCCCCTTATCTCTTCCCCCTCTGTCTCGTTCCAGCTCGTTCGCCCTCTTTTTCTCGCGCGAATCTTCTTCTCGCTTGAGGTTTCTCTCTTATTCTCGTTTTCGTTCTCGTTCGCGCTCGCAAGACTGGTAGAACCGCGGATCTCGAACGAAACTGCTCCACTGCGCTCGCAACTCTCTCGTCTCCGCGTCTCTCGGATGCATTATAAAACTGGACGGGTGCGTTCTCTTGCCGCGAGCAACGATTTACCTGGTTCTACTTAGCCTCTGCTCAGCGAAAGAATGACGACGATGACGATGAAAAGAGGGTTTTGAATGTTGTTGTTTGGACGTTCGTAAATGAAAATAGGTAGACGAGAGAGTTGCGCAGTCCGATGATCTTGGCTGTTGGTATATGTGGATTTTTGGATTGTTCCGGGGATCCCGACTATTGGGAAGTTAGCAAGGCTCGACAAAGACAAAGGTGAAAGCTTTCTAAAGTTCTAAGGCTGTTTGAAGCTTGATGTGGATTCTGCAGGAATATTCGAGATTGTTTTGACATTGAACGTCACTGAGGATGTGGAAGAGGGATGAAAGAAAATTTTGACACACCACATCTTTTGATCTTCTGTAAGCTAAATCGCTTCTTTGGTATCTTATTAAAAAAGATCCGAATAGGAGGAGGAATGTTATTCGAGGCCTATTCCACATCGACCGGTTTACTCATTTTACACAATTAGATCGCTATTCAATCCTTCTGAAGGATATCACCGTGCAAAGACTTGGTACCCTGCGGTTATTCAGCTCTCGATCACGCGAGTCACGCGACTTTCCCGTAATTAACTCACAGCTGACCCTACCCTAAACCTTGCGTTACCAACCACCGTAACAGTCGATAGTTACGACTAAGAATAAAACGGAAAGCAAAGAAGAATCGAGAGGATGTTCGTGCGAATTCGTACCTTGGACTAGTAACTCCCGTAGAACATCGTCCCGGAATTTGAATTTCGCGGATAATCAAGCGAACGGTCCAATTACTCGAACTGCTGTCCCCCATAAACGGATACTCGTAGGCAAACGTACGTACGCGCGACGTAGCATAGAAAGAACAGGCCTAGGGAACTGTGTCGACCTGTCTGACAGGAAACATAGAACCGCGTGGTGACACTGGTGCTCGCGCGAGCACACGTCACGCTCTAAGGTTATTGTTCACACGCGGAGAAAGAGAGAAAGAGAGAGAGAGAGAGAGAGTACGACAAGCGTTGCATAAAACTGTTCTCCATCTTCTGCTCGCTTCAGCCTCGCCGCGCTCGCTCACACACCAACACCCGGTTTCACCTATCCTCTCGCCTTACGTTCTCTCCCCTATTCTCGTCTACGCTCTTAACCAAGGTTACCCACCGCCTCTTCCTCCACCTCGTCGTCGTCCTGCTCACGCTCGCACGGGGTGTACAGTCTGTTTAAGAAACGGCCGGTGGAATGCACTCACTCTCGCGGGCCGCGACAACTGGAAATCGGTGCACTTGCTGCACGGCTTCGCGAAATCGTCACGTCGAACTTGGCGAATTTACGAGCGAGGGGGACTCGGCAGCGGGACAGCCTCTCCGGCTACCGGGGAATAATTCAACAGACAGTGGCGCCATTGACCGATCGACAGTCGTTTGAACGGTTACAGTTTAGGAATCAAATATGATATTTCACACGTGCGTCTCGGTTGTTAATTACGGAAAGAAAACTTTGTTTTTGTCTCTCTTTCTCTTCTGATTGGGCACTTTACAAGAAGCGCAGAGTTGACTGAAATGATTGTCCGATGCACTGTCTGTTTCCACTGCAGCGTCTTGTATCACTGACTTGCCTGATCGATGAATTAATTTTTCTTAGAAAAGATATTTTTCAAGTTGAGGGAATATATTTGAAGTTTCACACAGTAAGTAGAATCGACCATTGACTGTCTGACGTTTAGTCTGTTTCTACTAGCCTGCGGAATTATGTAACTGAAAGATCTGTAGCTTGAAGATCACAATTAAATTTAAAGAAAAACGTTCATAATTTTAATATTGAACCTAAAATTAATCTATTATTGTACACAATATTTATCTGATCATAACAATCAGGTACCATTTGACTTCTAAATAAACTCCAGCTCAGGCAACCTGAAATCGTTTTATCAGTGCGAATAATTGGCTCCTGACGAACGCAGATAACGAATCCTGCTCGTTAGGATCGCCCGAAGGTGGGGATGATAAAAAAAAGTGTTGTCAGAAGTGGGATTCGAACCCACGCCCACAGAAGTGGACTGCGACCTGAACGCAGCGCCTTAGACCGCTCGGCCATCCTGACGTGTTTCATCGGCTGAAGTTTAAAGAGGAGAAATTGAGAATCCTGTCTACCCTATGCCTGAGAAACTGGTCTGCCCGTACTAAATTTATCCGGCAGCTAGGCGAAAATAGCTCCGTAAGAAGCGGCCGTGGAAACTTTCAACCAATGCACCAGCAAACGGGTTTCTTTCTTCTTTGGTCCTTTTTGCCTGAACCATTATTCCATCTCTGGCGAACGTGCTCGTGCCAGAGTGTCGTGTCCTGGCGTTTGTTGCCGTTTCGAATAGCGAGATCTTTTCTGATATTCGAAGGTTTTAAAACCCAAGTGTTCCGAAATTCCAAAGGTTCAAAGTTCCGGAACTTCGGAAGTCCGAGTTTCCCAAAGCTTCCAATGCTTCGCAGCACCGCTATTCCGAAGTTTCAAGATTCCGAAGATTCGAAGGTTTTGAAACCCCCGGAAAGTCTAGTTGAAAATTCTGGACGAGATCCAATAACGGAACAGCGACTCTAGAAAAGTCGATGGACTAGCAATGATAGTCAATTAGCAACCAAGTGGTATATTCTCAGGGTAGATGTTCATCTCTCTATTTTCCACCGCGGACATCCCCGATGGAACGGATCCCCCGAGCGTCGTGCCCTCCCAAAAATCCCGAAATAAATAACGGGGCGCGAAGTTTTGCCCAGGTCTCTGCTGGCACACATACTACACCATAAGCGGCTGATTCCGCTGGCTTCTCCCCTATGCCACGCTCTGCGCGTAACCTTGAGAGTCGTTCAGCTCGACGGCCATCTTGCTGCGATGCACTTTTGTTTTTTGCCTGTCCAAGACTCACCAGTCTCTCCCTCTCCCCCGTCCCGTCGTTTCCTCTCATCCTACTTCAGCCAAAAGAAACCACGGTGTTCCATCTCTCTGTCCGGCTGCATCAGCCGCTGGCTCGCCATTCTTTCTGCATCACGCTTCTCTGCATCCCCACTCTCTTGGCCTCTCCTTTTCCAGCAGCAGCGTGCTCCAAGCATCGGCGCTGGTGTTCTCCATCCGTTCGTCCTACATGCCTCCTACCACAGATTACCAGCCCAGAGAGAGAGAGAGAGAGAGGGAGAGAGAGAGAGAGAATGCAGGCAACCTTCCACGCAGCTTCTCTCCTCTCTTCCACTCGTTTGTGTCTCCTCTGCTCTCGACAGAGCACGAAAACTGGCCACCTCGAAATTTCACCTCGACTACTTACTTACTTACTTACTTACTTACTTACTTACTTACTTGCGTCCACGTACTTGGTGTTTCGCGCGGTTCGTTTTATGGGAATTGTTATTTAGATGGTTGGACGAACGAAAAAGAGAGAGAGAGAGAAAGGGAATGGTTTTTATTCGGTCAGAGAGGCCAACTGCTCCAGTGGCCCAATTTATACCAAGGGAGTGCGAAGGATGCTGGCATAGTGGATCAGTGGGTGCCACCTGGAGCAGCCATTCGAATATTTGCCTCTGCCATGTAGATTTCTTCGAGGAGGAGAGGTTGTTTTGGTGAAAGGAGCCTGTTTCGCTGGGGTTCGAGGACCGATGAGATAATACGCGCGAGGGATTTTGGTCAGGCTTTGAACTCTTCAGTTTTAGAAATCTGGCCTGTTGGCTCGGTCTGTTGAAGATTGAAGATTCTCGGAGGTGTTTTACGATTCTAAAAAGTTTAATTCAAGATATATTCGAAATATACTGGGTATAACTTCGAGAGCAATAAGATTAGGATTATGGGATGTGTAGTCCTAATAGTCTCATGTTCTCTAGAAATAACTTTCTTTTATCTCAAAGCTCTCATTGTTAATTCTCGCGCGAATAAAAATCTGTTGGTATTATTAATTGGAATTTTACATTTCGAATTGCAGAAATATCCTCCCGTTATTCACTGAAAACCAGAAACTTTCAATTCCTTGATAATAGCCTAACAAGATATTATAAGCTATAAACTACCTGCTGTAATTTATAAACTGAAGCATACGTTTCATTAATTCAATAGCACCCTGAAGGGCTTGCATTGGGGATTTTGCTGAACAAGTGGAACTTATCTGAATGGCAGGTGTGGAAAGAAGGATCCGTTTGGCTTTAGAAAACGCGCAGCAGCGATATTCAGTAGCCTCGCTCGAGCCATTGAGTCACTCGCTATAAATTAATAAAGGCTCCGGTTGTTTTGACGGTGAAACGCAATGGCTATTGACCAGCAAAGCAATGAACTCGGCCGCCGACGGTGTGTCGCACAATTTCTGAAACCTTATCGTCGCTTCTTCTTCGCCAGTGTTTTTTCCATCGTGCCTATAGACATCGTCGACACTTTTCAAGCCAACTAAGCATCGAACTCGATACAAAATACGCCACGGCTCCACCACGAGTGACGGACTCTTTGTGCTCCGCGTGTGAATAGTCGGAGCCACATTGTTTCCTGAAAAGTTTGTTTCGAAGCTGTCACAGGTCGTATTTATATTGTTTTCTTTTTTTTTTTTTTCTTTTTTTTACTTTTCCAAGATATAATTAATATTAATACCTTCTGTCGGCAAGCTATTGATCGATGAAAATGCAGAGGCAATATCTCGCAATGTACGCGAAATTATTTTACAGTTGGTTTGGAGAAAGATTCTTTTCTTAGTTAGAATCAAGATCTTCAGCTGCGCATTCAAGGTAGCAAGTTTCCAAATTAAAGAATTTATTTGGATAATACGATTTACAAATTTTACTTACAATTACCGTCTTTCTTCATTTATTGTCCTATTTTTCGGATGAGTCGTCCATTATGGCGCCGTGTGTCTCGATGCAGCAAATTTCCAGATTAAAAATTCTCGGGAATTTGACTCGCGCGTGTCTCGTACGTATAACTAACGAGTTTTTTCGCCCATTTTTATCTCATTTTTGTCCACTGCGCGTCGTTGCGTATCTCCGAGCCACCGAATTTCTGCGCGCGCGACACCACGGCTGATAGGGCAGTGGCTCGGCAGTGGCGCCACTGTCGAGGACGGCGGCCGAGCTACGAAACAGTCGGCCGGCGCATAAGCGGCGTCGGGCGCCGCAGTCGCGCGCTTGCACTCTCAGCGGTGAGCGGAGTTTGTAACGTGCGTTTAATAGCTGGGAAACGTCTTCTGGTCTGTTTTGTTTGGCCGTGTTTCGCGTACATACGGTCGCCCGGTGTATATAATATTAATCCCCTCCCGCGTGTACCTCGTGTCAGTTTTTGTGTGTCTCGGAGCAACTTGGCGGAAGAGAACCAGGACAAAACGAAAGAAGAAGCTTTTACGTACAGGCGATATAATATCATCCAGCTAGAGAGAAGTGTGGCACACGGCGAGACACGAACCAACGTCGCGCTCCCCTTTCACCGATACATCGAAAACCCAACAACCACGCTCACGCACAAACACAGGAAAGTGAAACGACGACGAGAGTAATCGTAGAAAAGGGAAAAAGAGAAAAACGAGAGAAAAAAAAAAAGAAAAGGAAAGAAAAAAGGAGGAAGAAAGTTAGACGAGGTGGTGCATCGAAGGGGAACACTCCCTTAATAGGCAGACGAAAACGACGCGCGGCGGACGTGTGTGGTGTGGTTTTTCACGGGGCGAGGCACTCAGAGTCATCCCGGTGCTCAGTTCGTCTATTTTTTTTTTTTTTTTTTATTATTTTTTTTCCTTATTGTCCTCTAGGATCTCGCGCGTTCCTCTGTTTTCCTTTCTCCGAATCTCGTGGTGTATTTTGACAGACCGGATCCGGCGGATCAGTGACGTGTGATACACGTGTATTTTGTAATAACACAGTGCAAGTGTTTCTTGATTTGGCGCCCGTGCTCCAGGGGATCGTGTCGCCCGCTGGCCACCGTCGGTTCATCGTGTACACCTCGTTATGTGAGTAATTATCATTTTATCGAACGATGTTATTTTTATCGGTACGATATTACGGACTTAGGAAGCAGAGGATGGAGGATTTTCTTCGGGATAGTTTCGATCTGTCGTGAATATAAGTTCACACCTATTGCTGGAGTTTTATGTGTAATTATCGTTTGTTGAATGTTGTGGTTAGGTGGAATTCGATGATTTTGAAGCGCCTTTCGATATCGAGACGAAACAGTTTTCGTATTTGTATATTTCGTATTGTTAATGTATTTAATTAACGATGTACGATATTACGAATGAAATATTTACTGAATCAAGAACATTATCGTTATTTTTACCTTGAAATTGCAGCATGCTCCAAATTTTTGGGCGGCAGTGTACATGGACAAAGAGAAAGTATCTCATTTACGCATTTTCGTTCCTTTCTTTTTCGGAGTATCTTATTACTCGCAGCTCGATAGTGTGAGTTAATGCTCTTATCGCGTATACATCACGCTTTATGAGTAATCATCGTGTACACAGAAACACGATTTTATTTATGTATGTTTCTCTTTTGCTTTGCATTACTTTATTGCCGAAGTTCGATGTACGAGTAGATTCAGCGTGTTACCAGCCAGACTCGGTTCATCGTGTACGTCCCGCCACGGTTATAGGAATAATTATTATACACGTACAAAGACGACTTTGTTCAAGTAACTTATAGGCCTCTCGCACATTATTATTTTATTACCTTATCCCTTCGATGCTACTACGAAAATGAAATGTAGAACGGTGGAAGAACGTTTCACTGGGAACGAAGGGTACGTGCTGTGGTTTCAGGCGTTCGTAGTTCAAACGAATAAATTTTCATTCGAAGACCCGGCTTGGAAATTCAACGCGTTCTCACATTTTCTTTTCTAAAGGCCTAAAACGTACGTGCTTAACAACGTACTCTGTCGCGCACAGAGTCGTAATCACGATTTTCTTCTTCCATTTTGGGTGGCCATTTCGCCGCTATCGGGACAAAATATATGCGCGAGACGGTTTAAATAATGACGCCGTGTATAGATGGCTGTTTATGAGGCGCTGTACGGTTTTGTTTACGTCTGTCGCGGGGCAAAGTGAGGTAGGTTCGTGAACGAATGTGAGCGCGAGGTCAGATCGGGGACCGGCAGTGGGTCGGCAGTGTGTTGGTGTGTGCGCTCTCTTTCTCTCTCTCTTTCTCTTTCTCTTTCTCTTTCTCTCTCTCTCTCTCTCTCGTCACGTTCAATTTATGCGCCGGGATAAACTTTTCTTTACTCCGTTCCAGCCCATGGATACCGTTCTTTCATTAATAATTCCATCTGATATTTATCATTTGTAGCCTGACGTACGGATGAATTGAAAATTAATCGATTCTCCTGATTTTGTTTTCTGCTCTTTCGCTGGCAAATTTTTAAGGCATGGAATTCGATTGTGCAGTGTCTATTATATATATATATATTCTTTTTGTAAATTTACACTTTTCTCCTTTTCATCAGAGTCTTTGCTGTTAGTTTTCGACAATAAAGATTAGCAGTTGCGAAACAACAGCAAAGAATCTTATTAATGTGATTTTCACTTCTCGATAGGTCTCGTAATATTGTTTCGTTTCGACTTTTAATTAATATATAATCAAATTTTGAAGTTCTATTAGAAACCTAACCTAACCTAAACCACTACGCGGTTGGATAGGTTTCTACTAGCAGTCTGTTGATTTTTATGCATCTGAGACTGCAAAAATTCGCAGATCAAACAACTAAAATTACACACGACCCTCCAGTAAGTACAGTTAGTAACACCGATCGTTGTAGTAACCGATAAATAAAATAAAAATGGCATAATATTTACAACAATTTATAAAAATGCTATCGTATGCATAAATAAGCTACGAACGTTCTTATTCTTTTTAACAAAATGGAACAAGAAAAAGGAGATAACGAGATCAATGACGAGACGAGGTCGTTTTTTAAATTTTCTTTTCTACATTATGCGAAATGATCGCTGCATACGTTACGTAAAAATCGTCGTTGGAAATACGTGGCCGGTGAATGAAACGAAGGTGGACGATCGGCCAGAAACGAGTCGGATCCCGATTCACTTTCGATTCCTCCCGTAAATAGCGAGGGACGCGTGTACCGACGACAAATATCGGCCGAGCGTATCGCGAGCCCATCTCACACGAAAATAGAATAGCTTCTAAAAATATCGCAACCCTATCTGTGCGACGAATAGTGGACAAGTGCGAGCCTCCGCGATGTAAACTGTGAGTACATATGTACGTCCACGGATAGAGAAAGCGAGTTCTTTTCGCGCGCGTTCATTCGCGATGTCACCCACCGAGGCTGACGGTCACGCGTTTTATTATTTTCGTGTTATCATGCCACGATTTTTTGCCAGTGGTCACTGGCCAGTCGATCTCGTGTAAACAAATGTATTAGGTGGACACAGCTCTACACTCTCGATTATACGTCGTTCTGCGGAACAAAGACCGCTTTCAACAGGCTTAGAATAATTATAATAGTTCTTGGAATTTTTGTCGACAGGAATTTTTAATATTGAGAAATTTCTAGTCCGTAGAAGTGTCGGTTAGAAACGTTTGAAACTTGTAGAATTCTACGATTTTTCACTTGGAATTGTTTTCGATATTGAATCTTTGAAGTTTCCTTTTGAATGCTCGAAGTTTTCAGAGTTGATTTCCGTATGAAAAATTCTCGCGCTTCCAAAATGTCAAGCTCTCGGGTTTTCAGAATTTTGGAATTTCTAGATTTCTGTACGTAACAAGTATACAAAAACATCCACGCAACTTAATTGTACGAAATTCTGTCTTTGCTAATCTTCCAAACGGATCCAGGTTTCCCCTCTGTCGTAAATTTTTAATGAGAGTAATGATTCAGTTGAGAAGGAGAGAGAAAGAAACAGAAACACGACACGAGTTTTCTGCGTAGAAATGTCCATGCAACGAGTCCGTTCCTATTACAAATTTAAATTTAACGACTGGCCGCCGCCGCCGCTTGGAAATTTAAATCTACAGATATCGTAACTGATTGAAGCGAATCGGAGAGCAAACTCTCGGGATTGGGAACGCTGATCCGATGATCCTTGTCGAACGAATTTTAAAACGAAATATTCCACGATAAACACATTTGAAACAATGTCCTTTTTTCTTTCTTTCTTTTTTTTTATTATTGATCTTTCATTTCCCAATTCAATCTGTTGCAACTTGGAAAGCCAATCGTTCGATCGGAAGTTGATTTCTTTCTTATCGAATATTGAACGATAAATAATTTCAATCCTCTCAACATTCTATTAGAGAAAATATTTAAATAGTCGAGAACAATGGACACGAGTCCAGTGGACAGAGTCGTGCGTGGGTTCACATTTGAATTTCAAAGCGATTCGATGGAGTCTCGTGAACATCTTTGATTGTGAGACACGTGCTGTCGTCATTCGACGATGTTCTACTTTTTCTGAAAACGTTCATATCCCATGAGCATTGATAGCTCGCTCGAAAAGGAAGTCCTCGACGCACGATCCCCTCGAATCGAAATGGTAAATTTTCTGCGAAACTCTCCGTTCCATTTTCGATTGCAACGTTTTGTCGACGAATCTTCCCTGTTGCGCAAAAAACCTGAATAATTCCTCCAGTTGTTTCACGCGCGATGACGAAATTTCGCCTACGTTTCGGAATTGACATTTGTCTCGGCTATTTCGATTTCATTTTGAAATGGGAATATCAGCCTCGCGAACTCGTTGCCGAAATTTCAAGGATAATTTCGGCGGGAAGAATGGTTATTGGAAGACCACGAGACTGACTCGATTAATTTCGTTGCGAGAGGTCGGGTTTTGGAGAGTTTTCTAGGTTAATCTTCGTGTTTTGCCGCGGAATCGCAAAGCAGTTTTGCTAGATTGCAGTTGAACTAGTTACCAGCCAAATTTACTGCACAGATCTATTAAAATGTAAATTTTCATATCAAGAGATCAAATTTTCAGCGGATAATTTTCGAATCCTTAAAAATCCTTCTTGTACCTTGGATCTTTAAAATTTAAATTTAAGAATTTAAGAATTTTGAATCTTTAACTGTTAAAACATTGAAAGTTTTTAACTTTTAAAATCCGAGGCTCGAAGCTCTCGAGCCATTTTTCAGAATTCAAATATTTTAAGCTTGTTACCCCTAAGATTAAGAATCTTTAATCTTTGAAATTTCAGAAAAGTTTTACAATCTTTGAAATGTATCCGTCAATCAGGCTTTTACGGTGAAACTTCTCGTATCAAAAAATTTGTTCTTCTCGATCATGGCGTCGACGTGACGCCGTAGAAAGTGAAGGAAAAGAAGGAAAGAAAAAGACTGTTTGCATTGCACTCGTGGGGTCGTCTGTTAATCTCGAATTTTTTCCCGACGATATATATATATTTCTTTTTCGAATGGCTTGGAGTGTTCCTCGAGCTGCTTTATCCGATGTTACATCGATAGCTGGTACGATAAGGCGACAGGGAGCTCACGGCTTTCCTCCGGAGACTGATAAGAGCCGTACATTATCACGGTGCAGATCCACGGCCTCCAACGTCGTCGCATCGCGAGAATAAAGCTTCTTCTGCGCCTATCGGGTGTTTATGCATTTACGAGGAATTTAAATACGTGAATTTCTTAGAAACAGTTTATATAATGAGATTACAATTCGTCAATTTTCAACTTTCTAATCTTACAGTTTCACAATTTTTATCCTACCTTAGTGCACAGAGTGTGCGTAATGTTGAAAAATACGGGAAATTTTGGAAACGAAGGACCAATTACAACATTTAGAGGATCAAGCAAATTTCTCTCTAAGTTTTATTTCATATTTATATTTAGAACGAATATGAGTTTGCATAAATACGTGTAATTTATTCGTACACGTTGCAGCTGTTTATTTTTAACTGGATGCAATTTAATTAAGCCATCAATAAAAATAGACGTAATTTAACATTAAAGCTATCGGCAACTTGTGTCGGAAAATTTAAGATGTAAAATGATTATCACTGTGTCGTAAAGCTGTATCGTATCGGCATAAGCACGAATTTCTCTGATTGGATGCGTTTTAAAATTTAATCGATATTTAAACTTGACGTTTAATACCGGAGAGTAAAAGAATAATATAGAAAATTGTACAAAACTATTGACGATTAACAATTTTTCTATCCAACCTTGCTAATTTATAATGTAATCAATATTTGAAGACAAAGTATCGTACGAGATGATAATAATAATCTTAAAACATAGACTGCCGCAGTGATTTTTAAAATTAGGAACGATTGAAACGACACAAATTTCAATCGTTCGATTAAAAGAATTCTCATGTGTGACATTGTCACGTAAAAAGTTCTGAAACTATAATAAACATTTTGCAGAGGTTAAATTAATAAAATGACAGTGTATTTCAGTATGTACATATATATTTCAATCTGATGTGACTCCGACGGCAAAATATATAAAATTCGAAAAAAGCAGGACGTACGGGAATAAACAATAAAAAAATTGCCCAAGTAAACCGTGTACGTATGCTCGCGAGGAAGAGGTTTAAGGGACAAAAAAAAAAAAAAAAAAAAAAAAAAAACGATGATAAACGCCGGGTCGCTGTTTTCAACTGTATAGATGACGAGTTTTCTGTTTCTTTAGGTGGCACTAACACACGTGTGTGCGCGTGCGCGTACACGCGGCGCGTAGTTACGTAAGCACGGACGCCGACTTGAAAAAGAGCCTTTAGCGTTCCGATTTCTACACCGTGACCGCGTTGCAACTCTGCTTATTTTCCTCGCGGCTTCTTTTCTTTCGTCTTCGCTTTGAAATTTAGAATGACCCCTTTGTCACGGCCAGACGATGTTGTCGATCGTCTCTCTCTCTCTCTCTCTCTCTCTCTCTATCTCTCCGCCCGTCTCCTCGCGTCTTCAAGTCCAAAGAATGGTTTTTTCGGTTGGAAGTTAAACCGAAAGACTTTGAAAACTGTCCATTCTTCTCGTTCTCTTTTTATCTCGGCTGTATTTTGTTTTCTTTCCTTTTTGTTTATTTTCGGCGGTTGTTTTTGCGGAACAATCGGTGATTTCAGAGAATTGCGTGAATTTTGTTTCTCCGAGCGGGAGAAGTGAGATTTTTTTAAATTTCTGGGAATTTTAAAATTCTAGGAATTAATTTAAGAATCTCTCTCTCTCTCGCTTTTTCTAGGAATTAATTTAACAATCACAGGGATTTGGGATTTTATAGGATTAATCTGGAGATAGTCTCATATTAATCTAGGGATATTAACGAGTCTAAGTCTAGGAATTATTTGTTAAATAAAATGTTTATTCTGTGAGTTTTGTTTTCTTTATAAGAAATGTGAACATGAGAACGGCTTAACTTTCTAGAAATTTGAATTAATTTTATTTTCTAGGCCTTCGTACGATTTGAGTGGAATTATTTTTTTATAAATCCGAAGAACAGCTTTATATTTGAGTTTTACGCGAACTTAATCTTTTTCTTCCGGAATTATTTATTTTTTCATTGCTTCGTGAATTAATTATTAATAATAAAATGCGTAATAACTGCGAAAGGAATTTTTCCAATATAATTGACGATAAACTTTTATTAGATGCTAATTTAAGCTATTCGATGTTTTATATTCTTCTTTCCTGCGATGTGTTCAACGTGTTTCTAAGTCGTTCGTGTGTCTCAGAACGTTTATAGCGTTCGTAATCGCGGTTCGTCCGAGGCCAAGGTGTTCGATCACCTAAAAAACTTTGTTTCTCTTTCGACGATCACCTCAGAGGCCTTTGTCCGCTTTCCAACTGAAGTTTGCCTCACGTGTTAAACCCTCGAGGTCGTGTCACTTTTCGACTAATAATAATAATATCTGCACAGATTATTTTAGGAAATCATGAAACAATTGTTAATATTGACAAATGTTTCATTCTCTTTTTTTTTTTTTAATTAATAAGCATTATCTGAGATTGCAAAATTTTTCATCGTGTCGCTCGCGATTGAATTAATTTTAGGCCAACTTGATCTTCGGGCGTATTCAGATTTTCTCAAGAATCCGAAATATCTACGCGGTTCATTGCTTTTCGAAACTTGGCTCTCCGATAAATCAATTCGAATCATAATAATCTTCAACAGTTCGAAAACAACCGCTCTCATTCATCTCATTCGCTCGAATTATCAGATTTATTCCTGGCCGTGCGAGCGCGCAAAGAAAATATTTAATCGGCGATTGTTTGCTTTCAATATAATAGACCGAAAGTGGGGAGGGGGGAAAAAAATTGTACAATCGGGAATCAGATATTTGACGAAAAGAATTGTGGCGCTAGATAGGCGCATGCGCGGGCGTCTGCGCGCGAATGATGCATACAACGCATCGCTAGCGATAGGATCAAGTTCAATACGTATCTATAAATTGGTATTAAATCCAGTACCCGAGATTTAGTTCATAGGATTCCAATACACTTCTTACGCTCGTTCATTGGCGGTCGGAGAATTTTAAGATTAAGAATTTAGGGAATTTAGAAAATACATGTGTGTATATATATATATATATATATATATAGGGAATTTCTGATAAAGTAGCAGTACCATTTGGCAGTACATTTTTTTATTTCCTAAAATTCAGATCTGTTCAGGTCTGAATCTACTCGAAAGTACTGCTTTTCCTTTCAAATACATGGTAGTCGCGATAGTTTCGAATCTGATGGATTTTCTTGGTGAATTTCCAAACCTATTTACAACGTAGTGTTCGAGACCATCGCTGTGCACTGCAATCACCAGTTAAATAACAGAAGCAACGACCCATCTCCAGAAATATGCGAGTGTAACAGCGATATATTTCAGGGAAACTCGGGGATATGTTGTCGGAAGACAACGATGACCTGGTGACCCTGTGTTATCTAACCGGACAGAGCTAGCAGGACTTCTTTGCTCTTTCTTTCTTTTCCAAGCCTTCCCCCGTTGCGTCTGGGAATCGATAACGACGCTTCGATTTCGAGCTCGTTCACGCGATTCATTCTGCCTGACCGACCGAAGTCGCCGGGTTCCCTGTGTTACCGACCCCTTTTCGGGCTTATTGGCTGAATCCGTGCATAGGTTATCCCCCTTCCGGGACGGGGAAACCCTTCTCGGGCGAAATGCATTTTTAACCAGGCCACCGAGGCATTTGCGAGTCAGATCTTCGCCATAGGGATTACGTCTCGCTGGCCGACGATCCTTTTAAAACACGACGCACGTCTTACTGGAGCATGAAACGTGCACATGAAACTTCCTCTCTACCTTCTGTGCTTCTAGGGAATTTTTCGTCCGAGGAGATGCTTCTTTCTTCTTTGATAAGCGAGAGGATAATTCACGACGTTGGATAACTCAGCCAAATTCAGCCATATGCTTGACAAATGCTTCTTCAAACTTCCAAAGAATCGAAACCTGAAATGAAAAAAACTTCTGTTCCTCCATTTTCACTGGTACTAATAGAATCATTTTTGGAGACACCTTGTACGTGTAATCTCGTTTTTGAGACGCACGGTGAAAACTTTCGCTCGCGTCACATTTTATCTTTCGCATTTTCACACCGATATCGGATAAATGACATACCTCGCGGCGAGACACATCGTTGAAATCGCTCGATGTTTTCTCCATCTGGCCACCGTCTTGGATTGTTTTCGAGGCGTCGTTTTATCGGAGAAGAAGAACCGTGTGGCGACACACGATAAAATTAAATGTTCGGTGGCTTGACCCGGCTCGGCTCACATCGCGCCGCTATTACCCGGCTTGAAAGCATCGGGCCCCGGCTCGAGATGCACCGCGGCGCATACTGATTGCGTCACGCTCGAAAAATAGGCACGCGTCCCAATTTCGCGAGTGTTTTGACCGGACGTTTCTCGGTAAACGTCCGTCCCCCTGATTAACAGACGCGACGCTCGACGACAGGTTGCCCAGGCCTCTTTGATCCACCGCTGCCTGATTTTATCGGCCATTTGCTTCACTGGCAGCCGAAAATCTCGCTCTCCCCTTTGATAGTATGTACATTGTTTCGAAACGATTGCCAGCTAAAATTTTCGCGACGGTTCTCGATGGATTGACATTTCTATTCCTTTTGATATTCATACGTGCATCTTCTGTACACACGCTCTTCCATGTCCCCTGTTACTTTCACAATCATATTGTTACGTAACTATGCATCATTTTTATACACTTTCATTTTAATAAAATAATGAACGTGCACATGAAAGTTTATGCCTTTATCATAAGTAAAATAAGCGTTTCGTCCTAACCAAATTTAATGTGTAAATTACAAACCTGTTGAGGTATACTAATTTCTTATTTCTGTGAATAAATGAAGGATCTAGTGAGGTTTGATTTGCTTTTGGGATTGATCGTATTAAGACGAGAATACAAGTACAATTGTAAGCAATATGATTCATAGAGATTTTTAACATTAAAGAGATAGTTGTCCTTCGAGTCTAGAAATGTAGACTAAAATTTTAACTCTGAGAACGAGATTGCCAATACTTCTTCTTTATCACCACCCTCTTCTTCTCTTCCCATTGTTATCACCTTCTCCTCCTTCTCCTTTTTTTCGATCACCCTCTCCTCCTCTTCCTTTTTCTTTTTTCTTTTTTTTTTTTTATCACCCTAAGAAATAGATATCTATGAGTAACCGATATCGTAACAGGTTGTCTGATAAAATTATATGATCGTGTTTACTTTGCCTTCAGATAAAGCCTCTCTCTGTTCGACGACGAAATTGATTCAAAATTGCAACTTCATCCATCGAAACAGAAATAATCACGCGAAATCTGTGAATATGATTTAGAAATAATTAACAATCCATTCCTGTCTTTGTCTTAAAAAAGCAAAAATTCCTTAAAATTTAATTTCGTACCACTTCTTGGTATAGGAATTTGTTCAATGACGGATTGATCTGGCGAGTTAATCCGAGCGAGGCAACGCTGAGTAAATTCGCGATATCGGCTCTGGAGTACGCACCGTTAAACGGCGCAATAAAAGAAAGTTGGCTGGCTTAATTAATTGGCGGAATAGTTGAGTTTACATATTGTCGACAGATCTCCGGAGGATCGTTGCGTTGTTATCCGTTGTTATACGTTCGCTTTCGTGGCTTTCCACGCGCGGAAACTAGCCCGAGGTAAATGCAGTGTGACGATCAAATTGCTCCTTATCGGCTCGGTGCCACGGTGTTGCGGAAAATTACACGTAGCTGGCAATTCTTTCCATGAAATTTCGTTCAGACTATTCCTATCACTTTCTAGTACGATTTTTTTTTCTTCAACTTTTGAAAATCAAAATTGCATTTGATCGTCCTATGTGTTATTAAATTTTTTCCATTTTTGCGCCTTAATACCTCACGAATTTTTGGATATATTTTAATCAATTCAATCTTCAAATATATTTTAGAATTTAATCTTTTTAACAGAATTTTTGTTGTTGTATGATATCAAGATATATATTATATTATTTAATAATATTTAAATATCGTGACGAATAATCGGGTTAGAATGTTTAACTGAGTCTCGATTAAATTTACTTAACTTGCGTTTAATATTCCAGTTTAACATTATTTTATTGCAAACTGATCATCTGCGTTGATCGTCAAAGCTCGAAGATATCCGAATTTGTAATCTTATCTTTGATGAACAGATCGTAACGACGTATTATTTTAAAATTCAGTTGTTAAACTTCTTAAACTCTTCAGTTTACAATTTTTAGATTAAATCGTTACACACATAACGTAATTCTAAAATTCAATTTGTCAAATTTAGAATTTCAAAATTAATTCAACTTAATTAATTATTTCAATCTTAAAAATTGATCCAAGTTAAGCCTTCTGAGTCCGTTAGTTTTTTCATTTTTCGCCAAACTTTCATTTACAAAATACACGTAAGAGTCGAACAAAAAACACGATCCCAGGAAGCGTATAGACGAATGAGATTCACCGCTATATAAGTTCTCGCGATTCTTTGCGCAACGACAGAATTAAACTCGCTTGAATTCGCGAAAGTGCGTTTCGAAAATGTGATCGTGCGTCTCCGGCCGTTCAATTTCTCCGCGTTGCGACGCCTGTCGGATTTAAACGAGGCCAGTGTCTCTCAGCTGACTTTACTTTCAACAAACCGAACGATTACATTCCACTGTGGACCTGTGAAAATAGAGATGGCTGGGGTTCGATCGAAGTGAAATGTTACGTTGTTGAACAATTTAACCTGATAGTTGTCGTTGCGTCGGCTCTGGTGGCAATAAAGGTCAATAACTATTTGTCTGACAAGATACTTACGCAATTGATAGCTAGGTGCCAGGTATTTCTGGCTGACGCATTCATCGGTGGTCACTAGATCGAACCGAGTCGTCTCTCCTTTCTTCTCCAACGAAGTTTGTTGCTCCGTTTTATTGTTCGGTCGAGGAGGACAAAACGATCGAATAATTGTAGAAAGTGGCAAAGATTTTCAATTGGTAGATGTATATTTGAAAGAAAATTTGTAAAGATTTTTAGAAGGATTTTTAAGTATTTTTTAATATTGTTTAGTTAGAGAAATTCTTTTACATTTAATCGTAAAAAAGATACGAACATTAAAAATTTTCTAACTAATTTTACATTGATCGCGTAGGGAATTTCTATACAATACATCTACAATTTCTTCTACAAGTTAATCCCAATGCAGGAATTCGTCGAGTGCCATTCGTACGTGCATATTCAGCATGTTCGTTTTTCGTAACCTGTTATGCGTCTGCAATCTCTTTTGCAGAGATAGACACTGTCCACTCTAGTTTTTACTTTCGTCTATAAATATCTACGCGTTTCCTTCCCGTTAATATTCACGTTCTGACATCGTTTCATTAATCTGGCTCGCATTTTCTATGGGAGAAACGTGCAAAGATCTCTCGAGTCACGTTGACTCTTGAGCGAACCTAACCTCGATCGGCGCATAAATATCTATGCATCTCTAAAGTGATAGGGCTTTTTTTTTCATGCTCCTCTCGGTGGAATGAACATACGAGAATAACGATACTTTGATATGTGCTGGATCGCGCATTATTATCAAACGAGTGTTAAAAATGATCCGAGATGTGTTATGCAGCTGGCTGAAAGGGGTACATTATTCATTTGATCTCTGCAGCAGCCTTGACGTGACTCGAAGTCAGCTGATATGGCGATCAACTGATATTCGCTGGTGTTAGCACTGAAGCAGAATTTATATTCTTCGAACCGAGATTCACTGATAAGTGTGGAGAAAACGAGAAAAATCTGTTTCGTGTTTCTACGAACTTGGTTCACATTGGGAGAGCTAACCTTTATCTTGGAACTTGGGAAAATTGGCACTTCCTTTACTGTTGTTTTGTTAATGGGGTAAGAGATCTTTTGACGAATTCCCCCTAATATCTACGATCCATTTGATTTAGAAAAATTAACGGGAGCTCGTCAATTGCTAGGCCTTGATAAAATGGTCGAAGAACGGATAAAAAGGAGGTTAATAGTCCCATCGATAAGTCTGATTAATTCTTGAGAGTCATTGAAACGTTCGTTTATCTATTCTCTTTTTTTTCGGTTCAATAATGGCGGGAGTCATTGATCTTTGTTATGGTGATAAGATTCAGCGAGTATTCGAGACTAACACGAAAATTAGAGGTTAGATCAAAGAATCGAAGACGTTCAGATATCAAAAGATATGGTATGATCGCGTTAACCTCTAATGGGCCAACTCGATACACAAACAAACCTGATACATGATCCAATAAAAGAAAAAAAAAAGTTACCAGTTGCAATTGCGAGTGACAATCGTGATTTGAGACTCAATAATTGTAACGAAAATCTAAGGAAGACCACCTGCGCCGAGACACATGTGGCCACCGCAAGCAACAAGCAAAACCAGCCAAGGTGCGAGAGAGAAGGGAAAAAAAATTGCGCGATAAATCGGCGCTAAAGAATTCGACCTTGCTCGACGTCCAGCTAAATACTCGTTACCGAAGAACCCATATACCCGGATCGATTCCAGCGAACAAGGCTCTGGCCTCTCTCTGAACGCGTCCACCGGTGATCGATCCTCGGGAGCGTAGCCAGAAAACCGGATCCGATGGCGCGCGGCTCGCATAAAGAAGCGCGTAAACCGAACGATACTACTCGCGGCGACTTTGACGCTGTTGTGCCGGTCGGAGCCGCATCGTTGCCGGGCGTAACAACTGCAAAGCTGCAGCCAGTGCAATCGTCGGCAGACGGACTAACTTCGCATGACGTCACTTCAGCCAGCGTATCATTTTTAGCCCACATATACAACCGCGCTCCGCTCGAGGTTTACTCCCCGCCCTCGCCATCGTCGTCGTTCCACCACGTCGAGGTTGGCTCGCGTGTGGATGAAACTGGTGAATGCACACACGGCCGACGGACTCTGTGGACAGTGCGAGTGACCGAGTGCGCGGTATAGGCCAAACTCTTAGCTAGCGATAGGTTTGAGTTGAGTGGGCATCGCAACTGTTAGCAGCAGTTGGACTTGACAATTTGTAATCTATTAGCGTTAGTTAGTTGTTCGCGCACGTTTGGGATTATTAGGATTATTCAAGTCATTGGGAAGTGACGAATTCCCTTTGAAAGGGATTGCAGTCGTTGGACTACACGATTCGAAATTTTGCATAGACATTAGCGTCTAAACAACTAATTGCTAGTGTGTAATTGGTTCGAATAGAATGCACTTGGTTCACGTTGAATTTGTTCGGATACGAAATCTCGTTCGAGTACCTCGCTAGGTGCAAGTGTAGTCACGAGCTCATGTTTTTGTGGAAGATGGTAGGTTCCTCGATTGCATTGTGGGCGCTTTCCCTTGGCACTAGTGACCGAGCTGAAAACATTGTCCGCTCATACCGAGAGTTCTCGAGGACGATAGACTCGTGTGGTCTTTGCGTCAGTGACTCTCATCCCCATATCCTAAACTCGTCGCGATATTTTTTCCAAACTCTCAACATATTATTTTTCAATTATTTGCCTGTATACATATCTACATATATACAGTCTTTATTTTCGATAAAATAAGTATTGATTCACTTCACATTCACTTCGTGTTTACTTTATGTGCAAAAGACTGAAATAAGGATGAAATATGGAGAAACAGTGTCATAACCTCAACAGCGTTTCAAACGAGAAAGGGAACGATGCACGGTGGCACGTAGGATGAAAAAACCGCCTCGAAAGAACTCGTAAATGATGAGATAGGTAGGGTTTGAATGGGAGAATGAGCACGCTTTCAGCAACTGGGGTTGCAATGCTTTTCGCAGGGACAGTTTCAAGAAAAGCCACGGAATTCATAACCTCGACGAGTTAACGAATATTTAAAAAATGTTTATCATTGCATCGTATTGCATTTAATTTCATTCAATCAATGAATATTATAAACTATAGAAAGTTGCAAAATTTTTAGATTCTCAAAAACAGGTTGAATTATTGCCGAGTAATTAATGAATTTCTAAGATTCGTCAATCACCAAACTTACAGCTAGCGCGCAAGAAAATTTATTAACAATTGAATAAATTATACAGCGTGTGTTATCGATCCGTAGAACTTCCTTTATTTATAATATTGTTTCAATTGATCGTCAAGTTGACGCTGTCGTTTTCGTTTATTATATCGTCAGTTAAATGTGAAAGCTTGAGGGATATTTATGGGATATTTATTGGTTAAGTGGAACGAGTTGATGATGGGGAATTTTTGGCCACGTCGAAAGTAAATTGACAGAAGGTTGGACGTTTCTGGCAGCGTTGGCCGGAATGTGCATCGCTAGCATGGAGTAAGGACGAACCGAGGACAATAGCTGAGGATGCATTTTTGTCCCCGGAACGCTTGCTGAATCTCTAATACCAATGGGAGGAGTGGTTTCGTTCACCGAGATATCGCTATAAACTCGACTGCCACACTGCCGCTTCCTTGAAACCTGAGTTTCGAAAAACACCTGTAGCTGTTCAATAACCATCGACGATTATCACTATAACTTCATCAGCCGATTAATTTAGCAAATTATCCAATCTACATTAATTAAATGTATAGTCCAT
Organism: Frieseomelitta varia; assembly: GCF_011392965.1. NCBI lineage: Eukaryota > Metazoa > Arthropoda > Insecta > Hymenoptera > Apidae > Frieseomelitta > Frieseomelitta varia. Next base: position 203,579 of record NW_025110746.1, read on the forward strand.
ATAATCATATTTTGTTGCTACAGAATTTTTTATAGGTTATGATTTTCGTTTTTCCCGAGTATTTCTATCCGTCTGCCTTTTGAAATAGTCACGCGTACCAGTATATATCCTTGATCGTAGAAATTCCGTCAAGTTCGTGTATCGAACGTCGTGGCCGGGGATAAATCAATATTGGAAACAGTACGGGGGCTAGATGTTCGTCGGCACGAGCAGCCGAGTCACGAGTGTAAAGGTTAGGTTTGCTTATCTCACGCGAAAGCCGTATTAATAATCCACCGTGCTGTGGTTTTACGTTGCTTAAATGGAACAGCAGACTTCGCTTTTAGCCAGCCGTATGAGGAATCCGGCGATTTAACGATCAACTTTAATGATAAGCCAGCAGAAACTGCAGTTTCTGCCTGTTATTTTTCGTCTCGGGTTTCGAAACTTGCGGTTTCTCGTCTCATTTCGCGTACGCTTGCAGTTCAACGGCTAATGACTAGGGATGTTCGGCTAGCCGACCAGTCAGGTCGGGTTGGAAAACGTCAGGTCGGGCAGGTACCTGACGCATACGAACGTTCGGGTAGGCCGACATTATTTCGGGTTTTCAGATACCTTGATGCTCTGAAGCCTGTTCAAAAAAAAATCAGATATGGCAGGTTCATTGTCAGTCAGATTCGACCGAGTTTATGAAATATATTTGCTCAGAATTCGAGAATTCCTACATCGACTAATATTCATATTTTTTATTATTTAATATTATTAAATCGATTAATTGCTTCTTTTCTCAATATCGTACTAATTACGTACGTAAAAATGAATGCTTCCCGGATGTTCGATCGTAATAAAAAGTACACAAACATGTGAATACGTCCCTTTACGTTTACAAATTACAAAACTTCACGCTAAATTAAATCGCGGGGAGTCGACCGAACATTTCCACTGACTCCTTGCGATCTGAGCCGATAACCGATCAGACTACCCGACTCTTTGTGCATCTGGGTACCCGTTTGAACCCTACCCGACCCGACCCGAATCCGAAATATCGGGTACCCGCACACCTTTATTAATTACCGTTCCTTTCTCTTGAGAAACGTGACTGGTTCTCTATTGCAAGTTGTTGGAACGTCATTAGTCATTAGATAAAAGATTGTGGTTACGTATTCCAGGGAGTTTTTGGTTAGATTGCGTTCCAACGAAATTTAAGTCATTTTTCTTTCATCTTCTCGCATTAGCTGAAAGTTAAAAAGAAAATTCTAAAGTATATTGCTACGAACCAAAAGCTTACACTCTGAGGAAGAAGGTGGACATATAAAACACATACAGTTCTAATTACCATTCGACGAAATCTTAAATTTAGACTCTACTATTGGTGAAGCGAATATATAGAGAATTAGTGCAATTTCCGAGACATTGCCTCGCTAGTCGAGGGTAAAAACCACACTGGAAAGTGTACACACACACACACACACACACACATACACACACGATTGAATTGTCGGTTCAGTTCCGTTTATTGAACCGTATCGCGATTATCGATCACGAAACCGTGGAAAACATAGTAGTTTTGTCCGGTGGTTCACGTTGTTCGTTGTTGAACGATCGTTGACAGGACACGCGCCACACGAAATTCGAGGCGGCTCGCGCGCACAAATTGCGCCAGCAGCAACAGCAGCAGTAGCAGCAGTTTCGTCCAGACACCGGTTGCGCTCGCGTGCACTTGTTCACGCAACACGACATGGCCTCCGGTTATCCGTCGCTTCTTTTCTCGTCCCGTCCACGCTAATGGGCGTTTCAGTCTGCCTGCAATTGCATTATACGCGCGCGTTATGCAACCACCGAGGGCTCTGGCTCACACGCCCTCCCTCTCTCATCCCCTTTTTGCTGCTGCTCGCCTTTTCAAGGGTGAGTTCCTGAGTGACATGCACGTTGCGTTTTTAAGCTGATAGAGTAACTTTCGACCGCCTCTTCTGTCTCTTTCTCTCTGGATTTGACCGTTTTGTAAATTCGAGCGGTTTGCGTGTTGAAAAACAATGGAAAAACTTCGGAAACGGTACAGCAATTTGCTGGCAGAGTGGAACAACGTGGCAGTTACGTACTGGATCTTGTAACCAGTGGAACCATTCAGATCGGCCATCGGATGTGTCGTTGATCTCACAAGTTTTTACTAGAAAAAAAAAAAGTTTGATACTCGTTGCTTGGTATCACGAATTTAAAGTAACGTGGAAAATGTCACGTTCGTACGCGATAAGCAAAATCCACGCCGGTGTCTTTAGCACACGGCTAAGGTCGAACAGTTCTTTTTTTTTTCTTTTTCTCCGGTGCATAGACTAGATAAGTAGTCTCGTGGTCTTGAACGTGACGCGGCCATCATCGTTCGCGGTGAATATCCTTCGAATTCCTTTGTTCTTGCTCGCGCCCGGGGATCATCGGGCTCTTCGGTTTGAAGCGTTATTGGATTACGTTCTTTCTGCGGTTTCTTTCCACTCGCATTCTCACAAACACCGCCACACGCGTAGCGTTAATTTTTTTGTTTTTTTCCAACATTCTAGCACATGCACCGGATCATCTAGTATTCTTCATTTCGAGATTGATACAACGGGTATCGTTGCCAGTTCCTTGACAGGTGGATTGGTTTTTGACGAGCGAATAACGAACGAAGCAAATAAACCTCCGAGACGTAACATTTAAATATTCTTCTACGAATTTCGCAAGTATCGTTACGCAATTGCATTTTCTGCCGAATGAGAAATCCATCCTTAAAAATATTGGCTAAATTCCGTGTTTCTCGAAATTCTCTCGAGTAAAAATATCGTTTTGAATACTATTCTTCTATATTCCACATTCCGCTGATCGTGGGAACTTACTCGAGAATCGTAGAACTTCCAAACATTCTAAATACAGTTTGCCTATTGGGTAACCTCGCGTGCATGTGTGTCGTACATGCTCTGCTTTACTGTTAATCAGCAGAATTTTCATGACTAGCGAGATCGTGCGACGATCGGTTCGACTTGTAACCGTGGAGTTCGCAGTCGCGTAAATATTTATCAGTGGACGAGGGGTCACTCGGCGGAAGTGGTAACATCGGTATTGGTATAGGTCAGTTTATTTTCGAGCGGAATACATTATCGATCGGGCCGTTAATCGTTATATATATGCGACGTAGGTACACAAGCCAGACTGACTGCCTTATATGACTGTCGCTTATCTTACTCCTCTTTCTCTTTCTTCTTCTTTTTTCGTTCCCTTCTCGAGGAGTAAAAAATGGCCTGCTTGCACGAGAGAACACGTGAGTCGCCGATATGTATTATACATTCTGTCTCTTTCAACGGAGAGACACTTCCATGCAGAATTCTGTTCGAAAGGGCTTTGAAAGTAATTTCAGTAATTTTGCTTGTCGGTGGAACTTAGGGAACGTAAATTTGGAATTTTTAAAATGATTTAAGATCGAAGAGGAACGAGAGTTTATCAAACATTTTCTAGAGCAAACAGCTTCACTTTCGTGCGAGTCGAGCATGGTCAAGGGTAAGCTCTCTCTCTCTCTCGTTCGTCGACTGCAAATTACTATTTTCATTTTTTCCTGTCTTTTTTTTTTCTTCTTTCTCAGTGCCTTTATACAAGAGGATCATTTGCACGCCGTGTTATTGGCGTGCCGGTTGTTTTTGCGTCCTCGCAATCATGCTCGTTGTCCTCGAGCAAAATGACGTTTCATATCTGCGTTCGGCTTGAATTTTGCGGAAAACCAGATAGAAGTGAACGAAACTCCAAAAACTTAGATTATTTTTAAAATTTTACAACGCTTCTATTATCATATAGTATAAATTTCAAACGTAGTGAGATACAGATTCACAGTATCCTGCTGGTACTAAATGGTTCCACGAAGCGGAGTGGTTTCTTGGTTAATTCAAGATCCTTCGGGAGAGAAATTCCCTAGATATTTTTGCCACCTGTCAACCAAGGAAGGGAGACTGCCCTGTCAGACTCTGTTTCTTCTCTATTCCCACGGCGTGTCAATGATTCTCAAACTTGACAGACCTCTGCCCCTTTCCGTCTGAACCATGATGTTACATAAGCTTCACGGTTTTGCCAAGGTTTCCGCGCGAACAGACAGCCGTTTCTGACATCGTCATCGAGCCAATCGATTTCGTTTTACTTGGCCGCCGGATATTATCGCAGTCTTGTTGCATACGACGTTCGAAGGTGTTCTGAAAAGCTTAGAAAGAACGCTATATCCAGTATCGTGCACCAATGTCGTGCTTCGTCATTCAGGTTCTCCAATGGGAGATTGGTACGACTGGTACCACTATTTCCACATTGTCACCATGATTAGTGTTTTTGTTCTCCCTTGATATTACTATTTTGGTGATTTTTCTATTGAAAAAAAAAAAGAAAAAAATGTGACCTGAGTCTGTATATTGATATCGTGCATCTGTGTTTTCATTCATTTTGATCTCATTCGTTTTTCCGCTCGTCTTCTTTTCCTTTTCTTTAATGAATATCAATATGATGTAGACATTGTAAAGAAACTACCTGCTATTAGAGTTTCGCGTACGTCGACTTTACGCGACGAAATTAGTTTCGGAAGAACGATCTAAGACAGGATGATGTTCGAGTCAGATGCCCCTCACAAAACCCAAGAATCTGGAATTCAATGAAAGCCCACGAAGAACTTCCACCAACGGGGGGGGGGGGGGAATGAAGGAACCACCGAAGGACCGTAAAACGAATTAATTAACCGGTAATCATCAGGCATTGTTCGTTCATGTGAACCAAGCGAACGAGAGAGAGAGAGAGAGAGAGAGAGAGAGAGAGAGAGAGAGAGAGAAAGAGAGATTATACGTCAAAGGGGGCCCGAACGAGAGAGAAGGAAGAAGGAAGAGGGCCGTAGGTATCGTAATACAATACTATTAGTTGAACTTGAGCTACTTATGAATGACCTTGTCTGGTTCAGGCGCACAGTTTCACTCATACCACGCCGTTGGCGTGTCCTGTGACTATCGTGTGCGTGAATGCATGCCCTGTTGTGGCTGTGTTCATTGTCTTTTTTTTTTTTTTCCTCTTTTTCACGCGTCGGCTGGCCCGTGTATCACAACTCGCAGCTTGGGTATCACAACAGTAGACGGTGGGGTCTGTTTCGTCGGTGAGTGAAACTGTTGCAAAATAGAGGTGTTGCGTTTCTCTGTTGCGAATTCCCAGCGGATTCTAGACGTTTCGTTGACCAAATGGCGCCTCGCATTCGTTTACTGGGCCCCTTCTATCTAAATGGCTCGTAACGTAATTAGATTCTCGAATTTTCACGAACGAGTTGCACACAGATTTGTGTTAGCTCTTCGTGGATTTTGCCTATCTATGAAATTTCACCATGATCGTTAGGCTGTTACCAACACAACCGTTCTCACAAACGTCGGTCTGTCTAATGATCTATCGTCGTTGAAAATTCAATCGGTTATGAGAATTTGAAGAAATTCGTCGGTACGTTCTTCCCATGCAAGAAAATTGCTTGCCATTGACGCAAGTGCGACGGACTCAGGGGCAAGTAACATTTATTGAGGCAATTGCTATTCTCCTTGGCGTGGCTAGCGGTCGAAGGACAATGGGGGGGAAAGAGATCAGCGAGTAGGGAGGGCAAGAAAGCAGGAAGGACAGTAATAGGAAGGGGGCGAGAACCGGGCGAACAATGTGCGTGAGCCTTAACATCTGTCCGGAAGTGCGTAGACGCCTTCCATTTTCGTTTTCATTTGCATACGTTGTCCACTGTGTGCGCTCGCCTCGTGGCGCGATGCAATCGCGTCGAGTACCGTGGCAAACGGGATCGTTGAGGACGCGTCTTAATTCAACGCCTTGCCACGGTGTCGTGGAGTTAAGTAGGTTCGCAGAATTCTTTTCAGTAGAGAAAAACTCTGACTTTTCGTCTCTGGTGATTTCATACGAATTCAGATAGCATTCGAGCGTGATATAACATAATTTCCTTACATAGTTACGCATGTAAAAAGAAATTTCGCAACAATTGAGGAACTTCGGTTTTCTCTCTACTAGATGTTTCACAGTATACAAAGATTTGGAAATCTTGGAAGAATATTGGACCCCATCTTGGAAGAATATTGACGAGAGGTATTCTTACGAGAACGGCGTCATTCTTAAATTTTTGAAGGGCCGTGAGATCCGAGATGTGCTTCTCGGATAGCTGCTGGGAGGGAAAAGTTTCAGGAATGTTTACTGTTTCGCGAGAAATTCGTAATCTCCGGCAGCGATGCTCAGAGCCCCTCGGAAGTAGTTGCTCCGCGTTCTCGTGCCTTTTAGATCGCATCTCTCGGCGAATCTACGGGCTGGAGGGTTGAAGCCGGATAAGCGGCCTTTTAAAATTATTGCGAAAGATCGTCGCGGAGATGGCGACTACAAAAGCCGGCGACAACGAATGTCCCTATAGAGAGGAGACAGCCGAATATCGACGATGGTAATTCACACACAATGGCCCGGTTAAATTACTGGCCGTTTATTAAAGATTCGAATGGATAGGGATCTAGGATCTCAGTTTGAAAGGAAAAAAAAAAAAAAAGAAAAAGAGGAAAGAGGGAGAAGAGATACCATTAATTGTATTCGTCATTGTCTTCTTCAAAACGAGATCTCTTTTTCAGCAACGAACGAATGTTTTATCAACGAAGGAAACTTCAAGAGCGGCATTAGAACGTATTAATGAACAAAATGGTTCAGGCAGCCACAATTTAAATACTCCAAATTGATCTCTGACGATGTTCAAAACGATCCAAATATAGTTCCACTAAATACTTCCATCACGCCGCGCGCAACGTATTGCAATAAACCGTCAATCTGCTCCCCTCGGTGGCTACAATCACAGTAATCCCAAATAGCTTATATAGTCATGATTTAAAGAGGAGTATCCGAATCGCCAAGTTCCCCAGAGAGATTGAAGAGACAGGGTCGCCACTGTGCCAGTTTAATTTCACATTGACGTAGGTCCAGGGAGCTGTATTGTCTGTGGCACAGTGTGTTCGCATGCGTAACACCACCATCAGGGCCGTCGCGTTGCGAACCAGACTTGATGCGTGAGCTCGTTCTTTGTTCCTATCTTCACGTGAAGTGGCCACGCACATGCACAACGCTGCACGCGTGTGTGTACGTGTGTGTGTGTGTGTGTGTGTGTGTGTGTGTGTGTGTGTGCACGAGCACCTCGACCGACGATCAGAGAGGGTGAAATTAAAAATACCGTGAAACCCTCGGTTGCAGGCCGTCTCTATGTTTTCCTCTGACGCGTTCAGGGCCGTCGAGCACGAAAACGGAGCCCCCGTTTTTCTTTTGCCCGCTCGATCGAGGCCACACCGATGATTTATAGGGTATTTACCCTTCTATTTATGGGCTGGCTGAACGGTCGGTTCTAATGCTGCTCTCGAGAAGGGGCTACGCGATTACTGTATTGGTATTATTATTACAAAGATCCTGTTCCATCAGGCACCTCTTTACGTGATTCGAGGAAAATTGTTTTTATGTAGAGTTGCCAGCAAGAGGAGAAAAACTGAAAGAACAAACATGACAAAGTAACGAAGAACTAAATTACTAAATTAGTAAATTGCTAACGAACTGAAATACCAAAGTAATTAAATTTAGAAGTAAATGTTACTAAAGTACGGATTAAAACACTTCAGATTCATTTTTTAGTTGACAGGATAGTTTTCGTAATTTAGGAACGAGAGAAATGTTTCATTATCGGAACGAGCAATGGTGGACATATTAAATTCATCAGCTTCGTGACGGGTTTGCCAGGATCGTTCCAGGATCTCAGACGGTGCCAGTACGTTCCACTTTGCATGCGTATTTCATGGGAATTAATTTTCCGGCTCCTAAGAGAAATGCACGTGCATTAAGAGCAACGTGCCTCGCGATCCTCTGCTAAACACGCGCCATTCCATTTGGAAGATATTACCATCCTCTCATTGAAAATTCCCTAGATTTTGACAGGTTCCAATTACGATTTTATTTTACTCATTAAAAATTTCTAGGTCTTTAATTTTTTTTTTTTTAGATTGTTCTTTTTAGGTACTAGTTATAAATCTTGTAATATTATAAAAATCTTGAAAGGATGGTTAGTATTGTTTCTTCAAAATTTTCGGATATATAACGGGAACCTCTAACCTTAAAAAAATTAATTCTTTCTTTATATATTATCAATGATATTATAGTAACTAGATGTTACTAGACAATATTACAGTAATCGTGAAGAGGTTAATAGATGGTTTCTGCTTCAGGATTCTTGGATCTAATGCATTTAATTCCGAAATTAAATTCTTGTTGACGACTATCAGACATTACAATGATTAGGTAATAATAACTTTGCAAAGGGGTTGAGCAAACAGGGGTTAAAACAATAGTAAAGGTTAATAATAGCGTCTGAGTTAAGCGAATAAACCATCTGTTCGCGAAATTTCTCGACCCAGCGTCAAAAATTTGTTTCCTTTTTATCCATTCTACCACGATAACAACTCCAACATTTAAAAAACATAGATATTCGCAACTTAACCGCAGTTTCAACTTTCATATAAACTTTTCTGGTTCCAGATAATGGTATTAGTCGAACAGCAACAAATAAGAAACAATATAGTTAATTTTTCTAGAAATTATTTGTATAATCTGCAGAAAATATTCAATAATTCAATAATAACGAGAAACTTGACCTATATATATATATGTGTGTGTGTGTGTATATTCACATAATGTAGTTTTGCATTCCTGACGTATCATTTACGTATCAATTCACACAAAACCGACACAGTATTTCTAAAACGATTATATTTTTTCTGTTGGCAGATGGTGGTGGTGGTTGAGCACCCGTGGGAGGAGGGCGGCAGCGGGGCCCAGGGCGATGTGGCTAGCAAGTGGGAAAGCTCGAGGAGGTGATAACGACTTCTGACCTTCCGTGAGAGCGCGCACCGCGGCGTAGAGGACGCCGCCGTCGATCGTCAAGCTCACTATTCGGAAGAAAAACGGGAAGAAAGAAACGGAGGAAGGAGAAGTGGAGGAAACCGACTACGAAAACTATCACGAGAGAGAAATCGTGAGACGGAGAAAAAGACGAAAGGGCGGAGACAGAGAAAGAGAGAGAGAGACAAAGAAACTCAGAGATAGAGAAAGGGCCCTAAAGGGGAGGAGAAGGAAACATTAAGAGGAGAGAGAAAGAGAGAGAGAGAGAGAGAGAGAGATAGAAGGGAAGGAAAAGAAGATAAATCCCTTTCTCGTGGCCAGGTTGAGCACACACACAATACATTCTCCTTTTGCAGCGTGATATCGCTCCTATACATTTAAAAAAGAAAGAACAAAAAAAAAAAAAAAATAACTTCTACCTTGAGAACATATACCTCGTGCGTACAAGTACCTTCAAACTTAACCTCTTTTTCGCAGCGTAATAGTGCCTAGGCCCCTCCGAAGAACGCGACTACAAATAATAATATTAATAATAATAATAATAATAATAGTAACAATAATAATAATATTATTAATAATATTAATAATTAATAGCAACGTTATAAATAAATCTATACAGAAAGAAAGATCTAATGAGAGACGAGAGAAAGAAGTTTTAACGTTTTAATCGTCGCCCATCTGTTTCGTTCAACTTGCAAGTCGCAAACAATACGTAAGCATACGTAAACAAACATAAACAAACGCAAACCCAGTGACGGTATCTGTATGTATACGGACGCGAACGTATGCAAGAGAGAGAGAGGAGATCGGTCCGCTGGAATCAAGATCGAGACTGTTGATCGAAGATTGGACAGGATCTAAAGAAGAAGGATCGTGGTGGTGCGTTGATAGATCTTATCAGGAATTCACATTGATAACCGTACCTCTCCCCTTTCGAGCCTCACCCCCCGCCCCCCCCCACTCCTCCCTTTCGCCCTTTAATCGATTAATACGAACCAGGACAGCGAAGTACCTGCAGACACAGATATATTTATAAGAATAATTTATATGATATATGAATCTATATATTATATAAATAGAAATGAATATATGATACATACATACATACATAAACAGACAAGAGACACCGATAGTAATAAAATAACAAAGAAAGAGGAGCCTGGTGAAAGGCGACAAGTAACAGCTAAAGGCAAAGAGAATAATAATAATAGTAATAACAATAACGATAATATTAATAAGAATAATCATTACTACGATACTAATAAGCGATAGTTGGTAAGAGAAAGAGAGGAAGGGAAGAGGAAGAGAGAAGAGGATCGTACAACAGAGTGTGAACGCTTAAATAATTCTAGAACGTGCTACGATTTACTTCTACATTTTTCTGCGGGTTAATCTACTCGGCGACTGCGGGAGCCTGTTCTACATATACGATCAAGGTGAGTTCGATGTTCTTCTCGAACTAGGTGTAAGTACAGCTCATCTATAGTCAGTCGTAGAAGTTGAGGTTAGGATTTGGTCTGAACACTCTCACAGTACTTAATTACGCGAAGCGAGACAAATCCAACTCGACCATATCGGACACCCGCGAAACTCACTAGATAACAAAGAACACATCCTTGGCAAATCTCAAACAACCGAGACGAATCAGCTTCCTCGTTTTCATCAAGAAACACGTTTCAATCACGAGAGAGAGAGAAAAAAAAAGACACGAGTATCACGATCGATCGACATTTCGTATTGCGAAAATCGTTCTCACGCGACACTAGATACCAGAGACGGGGTCCGTGCATTTTAAAGCGGGATTTACTAGAGAGACAAAGTATAGCATGTTCCTGTTTTCCTATACGCGTTTCTTAAACGTCAGACGGATGTAGTGGACTCGATCTCATCCCTGACGCATCAGATAACGCATCGGCGGCGCCGCTTTCGCGAAAACACAGGCCCTCGAGAGGCGGGTTTCGTTAACGAACGTTCGATATCCATGGTCCGGAAAGCGGCGGAACTTTTACCGAGGAGTTGCTATCTGGCAGCGAGAATCTTCGTTCTCGCGCGATAATTAGCGGCCACTAGCGAACGAAAAGCCGGCGATCCGCGCCAAAGAGGAGTCGCACGCTCGCGAGTGAAAGGCCTGATACCTTCTCGCAGTTTCTTTATCTATTGGCTCGGATCTTCCTTGATCTTCCTTTGCTTCGTTTGCCGCAAATTATCCTATGGCATTCTTTCTTTCTTTCTTTCTCTCTCTCTCTTTTTTTTTTTTTGCGATCGTTACTCGACATTCGTAGTCGAATCTACCCAGGCCAGTCACTTTCACTCGCACGAGTTCGCCAAGTAACTATTATTCGACAGCCCCCTCTCCCCTTCCTCCTGTAACATGAAATTCACGTACGAGATCCTGCTGACCTCGTTCTCGCGCTGATGATTGACGTCGATTTGAATTAGCTCGAAGGCTTATGAAGTTAATCTAGATTTTGTGTTCTTGGAAAGGTTGAAACACGGAAATATTATCAACAGTTGACCAGCTAGTTCGAATGTCTTTTCGATATTCAGTGTTTTGTTTGTAAAAATGATAGCATTTTTAAATAAAATTTCGCAATTAAAAATTTCTTAAATATTAAATTGCACGTTTCGTGATACGTAAAACTTTCATATCAGTATCGAAGTATAATGAATATAATATCCCGACCTAACACTTTCGAGCAGAGGTGTACACGCGCAAGAAGAACAGAGATCTTGAAACTTCTCGAAACTCCCAACTTCTGCAAAAGCCAATTAACCAATCAAAGATTATACAGAAACGCGAAATTTTTCGTAGCGATTTAAGCATTTTTTTTAGTGCACTGAGCATGCACAGGCGCTGCGGTAGGTGATTCAATGGTTTTTCATGGTGAAGCAACTAACGGGTATCTTGGCGAATCGTTTGGCTCACTGGTAGCAGGAGAGTCATTGTCCGGGGTTTACGTGACAAATTTCCCGTGCCTGCTCGTCTTCCCGAGTATCGTTCACGGCCACGCTATTCGCATTTTAACAGCTTTCTAAGAAGCTCTCTCTCGACAGCCTAGTCGGTGCTGCCTACTGCCTTCGTAGCTTCGCTATGCGGTCGGTTTAAACTTCTCTCCGCTTCCCTCCCACGCGTTTCTTCACCGCACACGTGACTATTTTCAACGATGCCGACGAGCGCAGCGGAATTTGATTTATTGTACTTAGTTAACAGTCGTTTCACTATTTCGCCATTGGCAGGTTTCAGGCTAGTTTTGTTAACGGCAGTCATGGCTGGGTCGTATATTATGCGCAGAGCTCTTGGAATTTTAGGGCACTCCGTTTTAATTTATACTTTGCGTTTTGTCATTCGTGTTGGTTAACGCACGTGTTTAGTTATTTTTGGTTATTGGCAGATATGGTTCAAGGTTAATTTGGTAATATACTTACAATCATGGTTAGATCACGTGTGTTACACGTAACTGTTGAGGTTCAATTAATTTTTGAAATTTTAGAGTGTCTTATTTCAAAGTTGGGTTTTGTTGTTTTTTCATTGTTCTACATATTTGGCATTTTATTATTCAGTATTTTGCTAGTGTTGGGTGATACGGTTTGAGGTTGGTTTCGTTCGCGATCGAAGACCGCGACAAGAATCGACGGCAGAGAAACAATAGAGGAGGAAGAAAAAAAAGTGTTTGGTTTACAGTTATCGGGGGTTCGTTGAAATTCTCGACACCGTTCGCTCACACGTGCTTCGATTACCTCTTCTACGTTCCACGAAGACCGTTCGTGATTTCGCGCCAACTCCTCGGTCAATTGTACGCTACGCTGTCGAGACAGACATTATATTTCATTATATTTCAACGAGACGTAAAATTCATTACGACAATAATAATTCTTTCCAGTGCGCGTGTAAATATATCAGAGTAAATTATTAATTTGTTGCATCAAAACTACAATTCGCTCGATCAAGTAGCCTCTTGCCAATTTTTGCCAAACGAACTGAAGAAACGGGAACTCTTTCTTTCTGCCGTATGTCGTAGTTCGTTCTTTTTAATTTTCTACAATACACGCGAACTTGAGATTAACCCTTGCCTTATGATACTTAGTCACGTGGCACAGATTGTGGCATTGATTTAGTAAGAACAGGCTGTGCTTCGCAACAATTACTCTAAATACAGACGTACAGGCTCTAAATACAGATTGTAATTTCTTGATACTCGAGACTTACCTGAAGAATTACCCTAAAAATTTCAAGGTTGAACCAATCTAACTTTAAATTTGAATCTTTCGATTCGACCACAGAGTCTATACATTTCAAATATAATTAAACTAACCCGTTATTCTCGTCGGTTCGACAAAATGGCAGTGTGATATATCGAAGCTTACTTTGTTGCAGTGGAATTATCGTAATTCGTAAAACCGCTTGGCCCTCGATGGGTTAAATGGACTTTACACCTTCCAGTTCGAACCTAGTCCAGAATCGAGATCTCAAGCGCGAGATCAAGGAGAGTCATCCGAATGACCCTGATTGACCCGTACAAGATTCCACGCACTCCTCGTGGTAGCGAGACATAGCCGAGGACGGTGTACACGGTATGGGTTAGGTTTGGAGGCACGCGAGCAATCGATAGTACGGTTCACAGGCACGCCCGTCAGGTTCCACGCGGCCAGCCAGCAGGAGTCGAAATCCGGCGCGTCGCGACGCAAAGTGTTGTACACTCGCAGGAGCGTGCCAGCATGGCCGGTTGCGACACTTGTTTTGTGACCTGGATATCTCCGCTCTATACCCACTACCTCGTATACCCAGTTGCCTCCCCGGACAATCCCTTTCCTCTCTTCGACGCCCCGCTGCTACCCCTGCCCTTTCTGCACTGCACGTGTATCCGAGACAGAGAGAGAGAGAGAGAGAGAGAGATTCGTCGATGCCATTCGAATATCTGGTTCACCGTGCCTCCCGACCGCATGCCAGTCGTCCCACCCTTCATTGCCAACCCCCTCTTCTCCTCACGAATTCTTGCAGAGAACCCCGTGACCTCGGCCTCTCGATCTTTCCGCTCGTGCGAGGACAAGGTGCATTTCTCGTGCGCCGAAGGGTTGGACACGTCGTTCGGGGACGTGAATGTGGATTAGATTTGAGGCGAGATTGAATTACTGTGCTTTATAGGGAAGTGACTTGGTTTGGGTTCTGGTTAGGTTTAATTACGAGAACTTTTTTCAGAACACGTAGATCATTGAAAGTGATTCTGATTAAATACGATCCACGTTTTTCGAAGAACTTGCATTAATAGTTGGATTAAGTTCAGGTGTGTGTTAAATTTGTTTTGGCTGAACAGGGGTTTAGATTATTTTAGTCTAGGGGGTTCTTTTTTTTCTTTGAGAATTTATACGTGGACGAGACGGGCACACGAGAGAAGAGACGCAGGAAAGTAACCGGGCCGTAAAAGGATCGTGAATCGGTCTCCATCTGAAATCGCCGGCAAGTCCATGTTTGGTCTTGGTTATCTCGTTTTAACAACGGAAACCTTTGAATTGCTTCATCCTGCTACGCTTCTTCCCTTTCTTCATATTTGCATAACTCGCTTGCGGAACAATGATTCATCACCCGGCGTCGTGATTTTTCCACGTGATATTTTATCTTCGTGTCCAAACTTGTCATCTCAAACATCCGTCTTTAATATTTTATTCAGAGAGCGTCGAATGTTTAACTGTTTCTTTTTTTCTTTTTTTTTTTTCAAAATTATCCCGGATCTAACCAGCCAACAGCCTAATAAAACCAGTGGGTCACAACGATCCATCGATATCCATCGATAAAACCACCATAGAAAGTACACGTTCGTCGAGCATCATAGCAACGATTCTGGACCAGATTGTCGCGAGAAAATTGAAAGGTGCGTGTGCACGTGCGTCGCGGCGCGAGAGAACGAAGAACACCGGATATGGGCTAGACTAGAGCCAGACAGGCCGGAATGGAAATCAATACAGTCTCAACACTCGTCGGCTTCTCCCAGCCACCCCCTCGTTTTCCAGCGTACCTCATTCTCTAGTTATCTCTCTTTTTCTGATACCTTGTCCCTCTTTCTTTCTTTCTTTCTTTCTTTGTTCCTTCTTCTCTCTCTCTCTCTCTCTCTCTCTTTTTTTTGTCATTCCTGGCTCTGGCTCGTCGTCCTTCTTTCTTTCTGGCAGCATCATTGGCTGCCAGAGCAGTTTCCAGGTCTAACGCGGATTACACGCCGCTCTCGCACAATGGATCCTAAGATCTCAACACAGATCTCTAATCACTTCTTTCTTTTGGATCTTTTCTCTCTCTTTATCGTTGAATGCCTGATTGTCTGGGATTTTCAGTGTCAACATTTCGAAAATTATTTTTGTCGAAAGTATCGGTAAGACTGAAGATTGAAAATTACGGATCTTTTGTATTTCTGCGAAATTTTTATTCTTCCTCTGTTTCTACCTGGACTATTAAATTTCTTTACGATTTTCGCAATTTTCGCGCGATAGGTTGTAATCTCTTTTGTCGAGAGATTTTAGCTTCGCATAGTTATCTAAATTCACGCCTTAAAAGACTTAAAACTTAACAGAATTTAACATTCAAGCCTGAGTGTGAGACCCAATCCTTGAGCTTGTGTTTCAATTCTTTAAATTCAAGCTGAAATTTTAACTCGAAACCCACCGCGAAACCCAATGCAACAATGTTGCGCATCTTTTCAAGGAAAGTGGTGTCGTTGGAACGTGCGCGAAGTTCAAAAAATCGCCGCGTGGCGGCGTGGTTGAGTTGCAAAGGAGCCCAGAGAATTTACTAAACGTCACTGAAGACGAATTACAGGTTTCCATGCACGCCTTCGTAATTGACGGCCTCTTAATTGCGATCCAGAATCGCGTCCTTAATTGCGTCCCGGTGAAAGCAACGTAGTATAACCTCCATCTTTCCGTCCCTCCCCCTCTCTTTTCTCTTTTTTCCGCCCTTCGTTTCTGTCTTCTCTCCTCTTTCTTTCTTCCTCTCGAGGGCCTCGCTCGTGAATTCTGGTTTCGTGGTCCCGGGACCGGTTCCTTTTCACGAGGCTCGCCTCGCTTATTGCTGAGTAAGTTCTCGTAATTAAAGATGACCGTTGCCAACTGAGCAAGGAGCCAGTCCGCACGAGACCGGACTGGTTATTTCACCAGCGATATCGATATTTGTTAAACGCAGTTTATCAACCGGGGGGGACTGGCCACTCAATTATTACGCATTGATGTTCGTGTGCGGTTTCATTTGGCCAATGTTTAACTGGCTGCATGTGATTCTTCGTAGATTGGGTTAAATGGTCACGCTGGCTGTTTACTGCCTGTTGTTTCTGAACGTGCCCGCATCGCTGATCCATTTTTTTCTGGTTCACGTCTCGTGTACATGGGACGTTTGACCGTGTTTTCCATTTACGGCTGAATCTTTTTCCCATCGTCCTCCTTTGGATCAGTTATAAAATAAAAAATTGAATTTTTCTTCTTCTCTAAAAAAAAAAAAAAAAAAAAATAATCACGTGAAATGAAAACACTAGATTCAACCGAGTTGAAGCAAACCCGGTGGAATTCCAGCTGACCGAAAATAGGGGAATAGCTGAAGCGAGTAGATACAGACACGTGAGTCAGACGAGAGAAATCGCGGCAGAAGTGAAGAGGGGAGGCCTCGCTATTATTTTCCAGCAGAGAAGGATGGCGCTGTCGCTCGGGCGGCAGGGGTAGAGCGCATTTTGAATAATAGAGACCGCGGTCTATTTATGCTCCGAAATCAATAGCCCCGCGTCTATATCGCCCGCTAGAACACACCGGCACGCCGTTCAGTGTCGTTCCTTCGTTGTTCGCATGCATTCACTCCACTTATAAACGCGTCTCATTGTGCTCTCGGTGGGAGCCGCTTCTATCGTACATCGTGAAACCGGGAACTAGCTATCCCGCTTTTCCCTCCCTCTTTTCTCATTTTCCCTCTTTGCCCGTTTCACGGGAACTGCGGACGATACCTGCGTAGTTTCTACGAACATCTTTTTGCAACGTTGTAGTTTGCGAGGCACTTGTTTCGCAGTTGGAATTTGTATTTCCAGGTTAGATGCGTATATTACGTTCGGAAGTACGTACTCTCTCGATTGAATTCGAATTCTTAAAGGAAGATTGACCTACAGAAAGATTAGCCAGTCAGTTAAATTACTCAGAACTGTTCCGAGAATCCAAGAAGTTCCACAGAGATCAATCAATCTGTTCTTCGTGTTTCGGGTCGGGTCTCAAAGGCTGAGGCACTCGAGGCACTTCTAGCTTTCGGAGAAAATCAACGAGTCAAACGAAAAACACGGATGTTCGACGGAGGATGGAGGATAACCTCCGAGGAAACATCTCGGAGCTCGCGTGTACGATCGGAGCTCGCAGTGTGGGCTCGAGATTAATTTAACTCCGTTTTACCTTGGCTTTTACACGACCCTTGCCACTCCCATCTTTCGCCGACTGGCGTGTATCGTGCCTCCTTCCTCTCCGCTTCATTGCAACGTTACAGCGATCCCTGAAACACAATCGCCTCTCCTCTCCATCTCGAAGGAACGTCGAATATCCGCGGCTGCCCCGTCGCGAGCTTCGTTTCCTAATCGTTAATTCCGAGCCGAAGTGGCGTAGGGTTTCAGTCGAACACGCGATTCCTTAGTCTTGTTCGCGAGTCGCCTGTTAGGGTTCCCGTATGGGAGGGAGTAACAAAATGCCTGCAGTGATCCCTGGGGACTTCTTTTTTCCTCTCTTTCTTCGACTCTCGTTCGCAACGCATGGCAATAAAATTAACTGCGTGGAATCCGAGAGCCATTTCTCTGATTTTGTTCGTTCGTTGGATTCCAACATTTATGAACAATTATTTGAATCAAATGCTTGCTATTCCCGAAAGCAAGGCACTGAGATCAACTGTTCTTGTAATTCGTGACAATTGAAAGTTCGTGTAATTTGTTGTTGGCCAGAAAATCGTTGGGAATTACACGTACAAAGAGATTTGATGAAAACGGAATTTCAGAATGGCTGGTCAGGTTCGCACGCCCTAATGGGTCAGCAGGAACATGGAGAACGTGTTCGAGGAAACGATGGAAATACCAGGAGGGAAAGGGGGGGGGGGGAACATAATTGCCGGCGTGTTCGTAATTCTTCGGGCTCTAATCGGTAATATCGGTACAGCCCAAGCTACTTAACGTGATTTAAGTAACAGAGGCCGTCTTATCTGCGTTTGACAATCTGAAAGTTTCCGACCCGAAGCGAACTCTTTGGCTCTTGAATTTCTCAAAGTGTCGCGTAGTTATTTAATATCATGATCAACATATTCCAAAATTGAATACAAATATTTAAAATTCATATTTTACTGCCTCGTCGTTTGCAATGATGCCTGTAGATCTTCGATGTCCTTCAATTTCCAGTTAAAACGCTCGCAATCGAGATTTCGTAGATTCGTCGACTCACCGAAACCATCGAACCAAAATACTCTCACAGGCGCCCGATCCGATCCGATTTCTCTCCGATTTCGCGATTCGCTCTAGCGAAATGACTCGCGAACTTTCCGCGTCCTTTCCAGCCATTCGGATGGATCACGGTGTTAAAAACGTCCGTGTAATCCAATCACCGAAGGAATCGAATTAGCGATCCTTTCGCGATCCAGGCGGCTCGGTGCTATCGGCGCGGAATAATTGCCATTAGAGATGGCGGGCCGCGTTAGTCGTAGGACGCCTCTCGTAGAATATTATGCTAATACCGTGTGCGCGGTAACGCGCGCGATACTACAACCGCGTCGCAATTATCCTATTGAGCACCGTGAAGCTGTTACGGTGCACTGTACACCATAATAGCAATCGCCGGTTACTCCCTAGCCAACCAGTCCGCCGCAGACTCCATGCTGAACAGGTTTCCACCGATCTTTCAATCGGTTTCAGACGGTCGATACTCTTTTTTTCTCTCTCCCTACCACTTTTTTTTTTTAAATCGCCACTTTGATCGCGGCAGTTCCACGTTCCGCCGATATCTCCACCTTGCATTTTATAATACAGTTGCTCGGTTCAGCCTTCTTTGTCGGTTTTATCGATTAGGTTAGGTCCTGGTGGAAATTGTTTCGGTTGAAACGGTGATCATAGTTACATAGTGGGCTCAGGTTCGATTTCTCAGTTTCATCAGTTTGTGCTACTTTCTTTCGTCGTTTCGTTCGACTGGGTTGAGTGGTTTTCGTTGTTTTGGTTGTTCGTAGCAATTATGACGAGGTTGGATTAGTATGATGGTTTATGGTGATTCTTTTGAGCCTGGAAACAGTTCTATCGGGGAATTGTACGATTTTGTTCGCTAGAAAAATAAGAATTTGCTCAGGTAATGATTCAAATTCTGAAACTATTGAAAATTCCTCTCTTTTCTTTGTTAGTTAAAAATCACTACGGTATTATGGACTAGTGATCTTGCCTTAGTACGAAATGTCAGAATTTTATGTTTGAAACATTCTGAATTTAAAAGTGGTATCTTAGACTTATGTATCAGCGAATTTAAACAATGTAAAACAATTTAAAACAATGTAAAATTATGCAAACTGCGAAAATATTGAGGGAAAGTCCGAACTACGAGAAACTAAAAAAAACTACGCTAAATCACGTAAAAGTTTGAAACGAAAATAAAATCCTCCCTAGCTTGAATCAATTGTTTCCTCGTTGAATATCAGGGTTAAACGATGAATATTCATTTATCGTTGTGCAACCCTAGTACTCAAAGTTCAATAAAATGGGTGAAAAAGAAAAATCGTACAGCAAATTTCAAAGCTTGTTGATTACAAAGACGAAATTTAATCTCCAAGACAGTGATAAATCTAGTCACGAGAAAAGATTTCTCAGTGATTTTGAGGACGTTTGGATTTTGACAGTTTTCGATAAGAAAAAATGTCTGTTCTTTTATTTTCCTATTTTAAACTTTGCTACATAAGGTGTTAAAACATCTTTGAAGAAAATGAACCAACGTCTGTCAAAGTATAGGCTTTAAAATGAGGCCAACCGAGGCTTGTTGTACAATTTTTATTCAGAAAGTTGCGGTAGCCTGAGAAATCGACAGTTTTTCATCGAGTGTGCGAATACTTGCGTCGACCGCAATAGGAAAGTGATCATTGCGAAAATGAAATAAAATGGCAAAATGAATAAACTGCTTTAGGAAATGGTATTAATTGTAAGTAATGAATCAGTAATAATTAATTGTGAATAATTAATGGATCGTCTATAAATTAACACCAGAAGGTAGAGTAATACTCAATAATGAATTATTAATAATTTATATATAGACAATCGTATATAATTTATATGTTAATAACATATGTATAAATTATTAGTAAGAGATGGAGCGTTCATCAATGATGAATTATTGTCAAGAAGTACTATCAATATTGAGATAAATTGCATTTCGTTAATTTATCTCGTTGAAAATTATATCGTTTCCACGATTCGCTTTGTCTGGCCAGCAACGTCAGGATTCACTCGCTTCGTTTATGAGAATAACGAACCATCCTTTTCATATTTTCCATTACTTCCTCTGTTATTTGAACTAAAATTTTCTTTAATACCGTTTAGTAATTATACTTGAAATCCTTTTACTACGAAATTTTATTCTGAAACTCGTGGAATTTTATGTAATTTAATTCCTAGTGTTTGGATTTTTTTCTCGTTAGTTTTTCTGAAATAACTTTACAAGTATTTTGGACGGAGGTGAAATTTTAGCAAATTTACGAAATGAACGTATACGAATTTAGACAGAATAATTTCATTGAATCGATTTAATCAAGCCGTAGCGTTCATTTCCTGAAAAAAAAAAAAAAAAAAAATACTAATTCCAGATTTAATAAAATTCACTTAGCTGGTTGAGATACCTTGCCTGATTGTCTGTTTTCGTTCGGTTTTTCGTTTTTTATGCCTTTAAATAATTTCTGGTAGGAATTAAGTCAAAGACGTTGCTTCGATACTTTATTCTAAAGAGCGATATCGATGTTACTATACTTTGTCGCTAAAGAGTGATACCGATGTTACTCGGTTTACTGGCGATATCGACGCAAGTGGTCACTCTGTGACCGTGTTAACACGTTTGATAATGCTTGTAATTTATTTTGCGGTACAATTATTGCATCAACGTTACTCAGCACGGGCGCGATACCATCGGTCAGGGTTATCGATTACTCGAAGGTCTGCGCGCGGATTTCGTACCACCAAGTTGCCACCACGTTGCAGTATTATGAATTTTACAGGTCTCTGATCATTCTACAATCGTCGTTCCACCCAATGAAACATTCACGGCAATATTTATATAGCAGTATACAAAACGACAAAATGAATTACGTTCGCGGTGGAATTTAATTTCGAGCTTTTGGTTTTGGAAATTTCAGTTGGCAATAGTGAAACTCAATTGTCATCAGAGATGAGGAGACGCTAGAGAAAGGGAGAAATAAAGAAATAATCATTTAGTTGCAATATAAAGTAAAAGATATGGTTCTTTGCATTTTTTTGTAAAATTTTATCGCGGTTCCACGGGTCAGGTGATTTTTTCCCTGAAACCGTTCGTTCTTTCCTCGCATTGGTGTAACCCGCTGGCATAGAGCGTGCCACACAATGTACTACATAGGGAAAAACCGGTTGTTCTTTCTCTTTCGTCTCGCGAAAGCGCGAGTGGATCGAGGCAGCGAGAGACCGTGTTATCGATCGGACCCAGTAACAAACCCACCTTCGAGAGCGTTTTTCAACCACTTCCGCTCCAGCGACGTCGGGGAAGCTTCCTCAAGGGGAGAGGGGATGAAACCCTCGTCCCGAAAAAATCTCCAATCGGTTAATTGCGAGGGTTCTCTCCAATTGTAATTTCTCCGCGTGCTGCGAACAAAAACGGCGAAATTGTGTCGTTTCAACCGTCGATAACGGACGATTCTATTCTTCCTTTCCCCTCTCTTTCTTTTTCTTCTTAATTTTTACATTTAAATATAGTAATACATAGTCGGATAATTGTAACGTAGGACATTCGTTTTTTGTGTTTAATTTTCGGATCTCTGTCAATCGCCTTCCCGATTTTTCACAGTGAGTTTAAGAGGCTGGTGGGAAATTTTTCTTCGAGTTAGGCGATTCGAGCGCTGCAAATTAATCCAGAAACGTAAGAATTCGAGCAGAAATTATTGTTTCAGTCGACAAGTACCGAAAGAACATTTCTTTTATTCACCTGCGTTGCTTTACGTAATTCCGAAAAGAAAAAAAAGAGAGAAAATTTTCGTACAGAAAATTTTATTGAGAAGAAATCAAGTACACGATGAAGAATTTATGAGGTAGAAAGTGGGTCTCCGGTTTCAGTGATCCACGTGTTTGTTTCTCGAAGAATTGCGATCCAGAGGAAAAAGGTGCCTCGCGTGCCAACGCGATCGATACTCGCCCTCCAAGTTCGTGACCACGTTCTCCAGAATGTTCGTCGTAATCCTGCTCCTCAAAGGTCACGGTGCATTTCGAATCTCGCGTTTCACTTCCACCGTTCTTTCTGTCTCCCTGCACCTTTCCCTTCTCCCACCTTTGTCCCTCTTTGTCTCAGCGAATCCCGACGAATCGGAGACAATTATTCAGTCTGGATATTTGTTAAAAAAAAAAAAAAAGAAAATATCGATTCGCAGGAAGTTAATTATTTGCTAATGTTTCCGTGTCTCAAGAAATTTTCCTTTCTTTACGAAGCAATTTATTTCCAATTATCTTCCTCTTGAACAGAGCTTAAAAAAGACGTGGACAACAATTATAGTTTATTGTTTCTTCGTGTAATTGTGCACTCGGTGGAAATCTTCTCGTCGGAGTGTTTACTGTTCTGAATAAATAGATCGAGCGTAGGAAAAAAAGAGACAGTTCGCGGCATGTGACATGAGGAGATCGCGCGAAAGATCCTAACCACGTTCTAATTGACGGAGACGACAGTGGCGATGCGCGTCGATAAACGTCGAACGTACGTCCGAGGACGTCGAATGCGGGCCAAGGTAGCCGTCCGCGATTCGTCAGGCGTAAATCTCAAATACACTCGTTCCTTGCACGGACACTTACCCGGTAATTACATGGTTCCTTACCTCTGGTTACGTCAGCCTCGACAGTCCAACTGACATTCGCGGCCCTCCTCCCTGTCGTACGGTTTCACTCGGTTCACAATCCTTTATTTGGTATTCTCCGAGAACTCACTTCATTTCTTCTAACTATCAGGAATACCCACAAGTAACGTCGTTTTTTTGACACCGCGCAAAAAGAGTTAATCTATAATTTAACAATAATAATATAATAATATAACGATAATCTATAGTGTAACTTAACAATAAGCACACAGAGTGCCAATATAGTTAACTTTAATAGGCTATACGTTGTAATAAATTGAATTATCGTGTCACTAGATGGTTTATTAAATTTTGAAAAAAAAAAAAAAAAAAAGAAAACGAATTGCTTATGAGTATCTAACACCCCCTAATATATTTAGTTTTGTGAAAAAAATTTAATCTTCTCTGAAATTTATTCTGTCGATGTCGAAATTTATTTAAACGTCGAACCGAATTGGAGAAAACTACGGTTTCGAATCAGAGCCAGGGATTTCGATATTTTTCCCAGGTAACCAGAAAACATGCAAATTTCATAAAACGCTAATCTTCCGACATCGATTCTACCAGGGAGAACGAGTTCAACGAGGGATTTGCAGCAGCCACTCGAGAATCCCTCGTTAATCTCGAAACGAATAGCGGAATTCGATTCGAGCTACTATCACGCGCGATTCGTTTTCGCGTCGACTTCATTTTCTATTTGATCAACGCAAGCTCGGCAATGTAACATCGAGAAATATTCGAATATTCTTTGTCCCATTGTCTGGCCGTCGAATTTCGACGATTTAGTAAATTTGGATTTGTGCGTTGTTTAATTTTGAAATGTTTAATTTGAGTCTTAATTTTATTTTTGAAAAATATCTGTTAGGCTGTCTGTTCCTGCTTTTCAGAATGATCGATGAAAGTATTCACACAGTCAATAAAAAATTTTTGAGTAATAGGATTTCTTGAACACCGTCATTCAAAATTAAGAGAACTTTACGGCGTCCTAAATTTTTATGTAGCCAATCAAATACCCAAAATTTTAGTCATCTGTAGCCAACACATTTAAAACACAATCGATTGAAGTCGTTCGTTTCGGCCGAATCTGCAATTAGCAGCAAAATTTTGCAAGAGGGGAAGAAAAGTCGGGAGAAAAATTTGTCGGAGGGGAATAAAATAGAAATGAAAGTGAAAGCGTCGCGTCGTGGAAACGAGCCATTCTAAATAACAGACAGCGGTGTGTGTGTGTGTGTGTGTGTGTGTGTGTGAAAGAGAGAAAAAAGAGAGAAAGAGAGAGAGGCTAAAGATCAATCTAGAGACAGTTCGTTGATTTACAAAGGGAACTCGATTTATCGATCGATGCAATTACAGACAGAGAATGTGTAAAGTGACAATTTGAAAATTCGTGGTGGACGAATTGTTTATTAATTCTTAATTAATATTATTTTCATTGTCGACGTCACCAAACTACTATAGACAACCGTAGTTACTTTAGGCGATCAAAATCGAATGGAATTAATATTAGTTTTTATCAGGATAAAGTCCATCTTCATAATTTTATTTCTCATTTAACCTAATCTAATCTAATCTGAAAACAAATTCTTAATTAATATCATTTTCATTGTCGACGTCACCAAATTACGTAGCAACTTAGTTACTTTAGGCGATCAAAATGAAATGGAATTAATATTAGTTTTTATCAGGATAAAGTCCATCCTCATAATTATCATTTTATTTCTCATTTAACCTAACCTAATCTAATCTGAAAACAAATTCTTAATTAATATTATTTTCATTGTCGACGTCACCAAACTACTGTAGACAACCGTAGCAACTTAGTTCTTTTAGGCGATCGAAATCAAATGGAATTAATATTAGTTTTTATCAGGATAAAGTCTTCATAATTATTATTTTATTTCTCATATAACTTAACCTAATCTGATCTGAAAACAAATTCTTAATTAATATCATTGTCGACGTCACCAAATTACATAGCAACTTAGTTACTTTAGGCGATCGAAATCAAATGGAATTAATATTAGTTTTTATCTGGATAAAGTCCATCTTTCTAATTATCATTTCCTTTGTCATTTAACCTAACCTAACCTAACCTAATCTAATCAGATCTGAAAAACGAAGTTAATAGTCTAATCTAACGTGGATAGAAGATGAGCAGTCACACAGTTTCACGGCAATGGTGTAGAATGCGATCGAATACCTGATATCGTTTTCACGTGGGTTACGTCAGCGAGTAGTTGGCAGTGGTCGATCCCGAAGAGGGCGAAGACACTGTCCAATGCACTCGCCGTGCGTATATTTCGGCGTTCAGGGTCCGGCGTGACCTGGACGTCGACTTTCAAAGCTACCCTTATAAATAGACATGGCCAGAGTTGGCAAAGATAGTGCAAGGCCGTGCTTGCCGGGAATAATAGCCAGGAGAAATGCACTCGCTCGATACTTTGCATCGAGCGCGTGTGGTTTACCTTCGGTTCAATCGCTGTTAAGGCCTTTGGTCTCCATTTAATAATAATAATAGTCCGATTCGATATTTCATCACTTGCGATTCTTTTTTTTTTTTTTTTTTTTTTTTTTTTTTTTTTTTTTTTATTATTTTTTTTTTTTTTTTTTTTTTTTTTTTTTTTTAAATACGACGTCCACGTTGCTATTGGAAAATTTCATAGATTTTCAGTAGCTCTGACGTATCTATAGTGTAGCTTGAAAATGAATAAAAAAACTTCCGACCGGAGTTTACAATTCCCCTACACGGAACGGCCCTCTGTTTCCGCTGCCACGCTAAACGAATCTTTTCAAGACCGTTTAAATTTGCAGACGCTCCGTGTCAAAGAGACTCTAGACCCGAACTTATTTCAAACCCAATAATCAAAAGTGAAAGTGAAAGCGGAACGGGAGCGAAACACTCGTAACTGTTCCGGATAGATGGATTTACACGTCCGATTAAACACTTTCCAGGCAAACGCTCTATGGTTCACTGCGAATGCTCGAAAAGCAACGAATTCGTCATCCGAAAATTCTTCTGGCTCCGTCTTTAGGAGGCAGCGTCGCGAGAGTTGCCGTCTGAAATTCTCTCTCTCTCTCTCTCTCTCTCTCTCTGTCTCTCATTCTCTCACGCAGGCTGCGCGTCGTCTCGTCGTTGTCGTCGTCGTCGTCGTCTCGTAGCCCTATACCTCGGCAACCACCCTGGCTTCTTCTGCTCTTTGCCTCTGTCGAGGAATATTAATTACGACCACTTCACAAAAGACACCGACCGGAAGTTTTTGCCGGCTATCAAATGCAGAACAGGTTAATTAAATTCTCACCGCTCGCGGCTTGCAAAGGGACGACGCGGCTTGCTAGACGCGCGCACTGTGGTCCGCACAATACAGGGATCAGAACACCTCGAGGTTCTGTTAATTAGGCACACGATGAATGGCACTACATTCATCCGAAAACACTTCAAGTCAGCCTCATGACTCTGTCGTCATCTATCACGCGCGCGCTCGAATCTTCCCCGTCGAATCGTACACGATAGACACGATTATCGCTAGGCACTAGCTCACTGACGCGCGCGTTCCTTGCTCATTCTTCGACCATTCGCCAACTACCGGAAGTGCAATAAAATCAAACGGGGAATCAGCCGGCTCTCGCATTATTTCCAGATCGCGCGCGCGCAGAGAGGAACCGTGTAATTCGGATTCGTTTATTTCTCTTACCGTCCTTTCGATAATACGCACGTATCGCGAAATTACACCGGCGAGGTTTTCTACCATCTGCAGGTAATTTTCTTTCGCCGCTGCGGCGAACGAACGTCGAGAAACGTACGCACGTTGCGCGAAAAGTACATTGCGACGGAGGCTATTCATTCCCGAAAAACAGCGTACAACGCGCTCTTTGTGTCCGTGCGACTGACGAGTCGCCGGAAGTCGCGCAATAATCAAACTAATTAGGCGGTACTATCAACGCACGGTCAGCGAGGATTGATTTCCACGGGCCTACAGACAAAACCCCATAAGCGTAATTGGATAGAGAACACCACCGAACAGTTTATATTGATCGGAATGTTCACATCAACGATGTAATCATATTTGTCCAGGCATGCTTTGGAGCCCATTCCCATTGTGTTTGCTTAATAATTATGGATCGATTTTGGTATTGGATAATATTGACCTCTGTCCCTGCCACATATCACTTCGTTGCGGTGCATAAACGGGTAACGGGCGACCGCAATCTAGCGCAATACAGACGATCAGACGAAAAATCATGCCACGTACGTGTCTGTTTTGCGCATGAAACGTCGAACGACCACCGACGTTCGGCTGTTCGGCGGACATCGATAATTTTCAATTTTCTGTCTTCCGCCGAGCGCCGAAACCTCGTTTGCAAATTCCGTTTGTTACGGGGACGACGTGTAGAGGAGATGACGGACGATACGTTGTTATCGGTTACCTGGTTCCAGTTTACACGGAACAAAAATGATCAGCGAAATTTGACATGACCCGTTGGCGCAGCCCTGTTCAACCCCGCACACGGCCACGGCAAGTTTTAATTAACGAGTGGAGCCGCGCGAGGCTGTTGCAGAAACCTCGATGCATTCCCCTTCGTCCGGCGCAGTTGATCGCTCCGGAGGTATGTAACTTTGCGTACATATATGCGACGACGGTGGCCTATAAACCCTTCGGGGATTACACGTGCAGATGCGCGTAAACCCTGGTGCTAGATAGTCGCCGGACATCAGGCTTCCGTTATTTCGTCCATCAAAAACGCGCGGATTAACGTTAGGAGATTTTCGCGTGCATCGTATTCCGAAAATGGTTTACGTTCGTTTCGCGAAATCAACTAACCTCTCGGTGAATCTAGCCGACAGTTTCTATCGAAATAAATTTTGTTTTTTTCTTTTTATCTTCGGTCGAGCAGGAGGTACTTTGCAAAGAGAGAGAGAGAAAGAGAGAGAGACAGAGAGAGAGAGAGAGAGAGAGAGAGAAAATAAAATAGAAATCAGGAATATCTAATCGTCTGACTCAACCGATACGCCTCGTCAGAAACGATCCGATTTGCCACGTGAAATTTCAGGAAGTTATATCCGAGGATTGTAATTCTATCTCGACCACTAGCTGCACATTTGCTAACCTAGATTTACAGCTTGTCAATATTAACCAAGTGAAGCACCAAAGAGTAAGAGATACCGAGTAGACGGTACGTCATGGAACTATATATTTGCCAGCGAATTAACAGAGAGAATTTGCAAATTCAAACGATCGTACATCGAGAAAGATGATCAAGAAACTCTACGAACGTTTCCCACGAGATGTGCCTACAAACATTACATATACGCGTAATTTTAGATGCGAGAGATTCAGTCGAATTTTTCCAGAGCACTCTGTATATCGGTGTGCGCGTATCGGTGTGTGTCGGCCGATGTCGAACGTCGAAAAGTGTTGGTCCGCTCGGCGGGGAAGGTGTTACACGTATCCCAGGGGCAGCGGTGCATGTCGGGCTAATTGATTCCCAACGACGACGCGCACGTGTCACGCGTCATCAGCTGCAGTGTGCATATGCACACGGGCAGCACGCGCGCGCGCGTTTTATCTGCACGAAGGCCGATTCGGCGAGTTTCGAGCCCGCGCGGGGTAAAAATTCATGCGCGACGCGGCCGCGTGACCGTGATTTTTTAAATTCATTTATGCCGCCGGTCTGAGACATTCGAATGAAATGGATTTTCAAGTGGCCGGGATCGACAATTCATCGCCGTTACATACGCCGTTCAGATATGAATAACCATCAGTTTCGAGGTATATTCGCGATCGATACTCGTCCATTAAAATATCCCGCGTAATATTAACTGCCGAGATAATTTACCGGAAACTCGTACGTGGTTCTCCGCGTTGTACGGCTCGATGTTTCCCCCGTGTTGGCCAGTTAGCCGACGAATTAACCGATTTCGCGCGACAAGTGTTTCTCGTTCGTCCATTGCTCGCGGAACGTGTACAGAGCCAGGTCCTACGTAGTCCCTCTCTTTCCTACCGTTATCTCGGATCGTACGGCGTTATTAATGAGCCTACAATGCGAACGGGTTGTGCGTTTCCCCCCGGCAGGTATACGACGTAATAAGGTATTATCGTTGCGCTTGCATTGTCGTCGCGAGCTCCGCTGGAAACCCGGGGCCGCAGCCACCTCGTCTCGAGATTCACGAGGAGAGATACTTTCCTGTCGGTTGCCTGCCGGGGTAATCCAATTTTTCTCGTTTCACTTTTTTCATTGGCGAACTTCGTTTCGAAACTTGTAATCTCCTAGATTGAATGTATAACCGCCAAAGGAAGTATATATATACTCCTGTCCAATGTGCAAGCTGCATTTTATTAGAATAGTTCGTTCTAAGTTTTTTAATAGAACGCCCTTGCTATGCATATACACGGTTCTATCCCTTCTTGTCTAACGTTACGCAACCGGCAGAGAAAGATTTTCTATTTTCTCGCGCTGTCGCGATGTAAATGCCAGTGAAATTTTTGTCAACTAGTGAAAGTATAGACAGGCACAAGGAGGAGAATGTGTACAGGAACGACGTGATTTTTCTACAGCCATTAGCGCATTACCGGCTTCGAGTTACATCTCGCGTAATAGAGGAAATCGATGGATGCAGCGGCGATCTTTTATAGATACCACGTCTCAGTGTCTTCTGCTTAACGAGGGATGCTCGAATTCGACACACACTCGGCCAAAGGAATCCGCGACGATCGAACAAAGCGAGCAACGAATAGAAAGCTGTGATAAATATACCGATTCGCGCAACGACAATAGAAAACACGAGGTGAAGTCTCTCGCTAAGCGGATCGTATTTGCCATTTCCGCGATATTTCTTTCCTCTGCGAAACGCGATCGCGTGTGTTCTCGGCGACGACGTCGAAAATCTGCACTTAAATCGTTTAACCGAGAGCTAGACGCGCAGGCTGGCAACTTCGGCAGCGACCGATTCTATCCCCGTCGGTTTTCGACTCCTGCCATATTTTGCCCTTTCATTAGGCGACGAAAGCCACCGTGATTAATGGAGTTCGGTTACCGCGCGGTTTTCATTCGCGGCCCCCCCCCCCCCCCCCCCCCCCCCCCCCCCCCCCCCCCCCCCCCCCCCCCCCCCCCCGCCCCTCCCCCTCCGACAGCCACGCCAGTCACGAGTTTCGTGAAGCGCGATACAAACGCGTGGAAACGGAAAGGTTTAACGGATGAAAAGACGGAGAGGGTGAGAATTGCTCGCGATCGTTCGCGTGAATCGTAAACACGTACGGTACGTTTCTGCCACGGCGAACACCGAGTTACCCGCCGAGCTGGAACTTTGAAAAAACGAAAAAAGGAAGAAACAAAAAAGAAAAAGAAAAAAGGAGAAAAACAACTCGGAGAGGGAAGAAGATTCGAAAAGCGAGATAGGGCGCGCGTTCTGCGAGAGTAAGTAAATACGAGCGAATCGTGCGTAGAGAGAGGAGCGTAGGCGACGCCACGCGTCAATAGATATCGTTCTAATGAAGAGACCTCGACTGATGCGTCCCGTCTTTGCTCGCGCAACCCCTCGATTTCACAAAACGCGACGACGCGCGTTCGACACGGTTCCCGTGAAGTGAAACCAGTCACCCAGCAGATGGGCGAGCAGAGTCCACGGTTTCGTGTAAAAAGGAAAACGCGAACGCCAGAGACGCGGCCGTCGCGTCGTGCACGCGCGCGTGCTTGTACCCGTGATACAAAACACTTTTATAGCAGCGAGTCTGCATCGGCAGCTATATGATCCATGCGCGAGCGACCTCGGCCCCTCCGGGTCCTTTTCACGAGTGCACATAATGCGATCTCATTTTATTTTGCGCCTCCCCGTTATCATCTGCGTTCGTGCAACGCCGCCGGCTGGCGTTCATGAGGGAGGAATGGCAGGCTGCAGGAAGACGAGGAAAAAAAGAAGAAGGAAGTCCCGTCCCTTTTTCAACGCTTCCACGTCTTCGCGTAAACTAAAGTCAAGTGGATCTTTCTTTTTTTCTTTCTTTTCGCCGACGTTCTTGCGCCTTGCTCGCGCCTCTGCGTTAATTCGAGAGCGAACGTCGCTGACGCGTGTATAGTTGCCAGCCGGTCGCAGAATCACACGAAACGAAAAGAATGGAATTGTATCTTTTGAAATTTACGCGATACGTGCTGGCGATAACCGGTCAAACGAAAAAATATGAAGCCGAGAAAAACAAGTTGTTCGTTAACGGAGTTAACGAGTCGCAACTTCGTGGAATGAAATGAAATTAACCTATGACCTCCATTATATTCCCATCGTCTTGTGTCGAAAGGCTACTTTGAATACTTATTAACTGAGACTTACTGCCGGCGAAACTATGAATTTCGTTTGTAAAAATGCTGTTCGAGGGAAAAACCGACACGTTCTCGATTGCGATATGAAAGTGGGAATGGTAATCACCGATATGTAGCCCGGTGATATCGACCAGTCAGACACGGCGAATCGCTATCGACGGAAACAATATAGCGCATAGATAATGAACAACATTGGCGACGAGTTCGGATCGTTGTCGATTGCCGCGCTCACCGCAACGATAATCGAGAGAGGTTAACGATCAACGTGGCCGAAGGTATTGCGAAAAACATCGTGACGCGTCGCTACGGCAACGTGCGTACGACAGAAGAAAATGGGCGCAACGTTGCAAGAGAGCGGCGTACGCCGCCCTCTCCTGGTCCGGTTTCGACCCTTCACGTAACAAATTGTTTATTACCACATGCTCGACTCTCACACCGTACGAAAATGGGGTTGGGTGGCCGCGACGCCGACCTCGCAAACATCCAGCGCCAATCTTCGCCCGTTGCTGTACGTAGCATACGTCGTTCCTTGTCCGGGGGTTGCCCGCAGTATAAACGTAAAAGCGTGCAACACGCGCGCGCGCGTCTGGTTTACTATGCTAGGCGCAGGGATACAAACGCCAACCGAGGGGTTGGGCGAGTTCGTAACTGCGGCCCATTACAAAAAGTCGGGAAAAGGATCCTCTTGTTTCGTTCCTCTACCTTTTTCCTTTCCCTTCTCTTTCTTTTCTTTAATATAGACGGATCGCGCGCGAGCTCAGGAGGTTTATAATACGTATCCGCGCGCATACATACATGCATGTATTTCTTTTCTTCTTTTGTCCGACGGCACCGCGACCGGAGGGATCCCGAACGCGAGGAGATCCCGGCCAGACCAAGAATACTACGGAATATTCTCCTTGCGCATCGAGATATCCATGTAGAGACTTTCGGTACAGGGAGGGACGCTATTATGATCCGCGGTAAGAACGGCCGGCGTACCGGAGGCATTTGAAAGATTTCAATTCCGGTTGGCGGGTCTCGCGGAGGAGACAGAGTAATCGTCGGGGATCAGGTATTCAATATCGGTTGGAAGGCTGAAATAATCGCGAGCGGCGGACGACGCTTCGACACACCAACTTTAATTCAATCAACCGTCGAGTTTCTATCACGATTGATCAATATTTGCCGCGCGATAGTTACTCCCGTTATGATTTTCGCGTTCAAGTGTTCGCCACGACGTTGGAACGTCCTCTGCGAGACGTTTCACCGGTATCAATCTCTTTCTCTTTCTCTCTTCTTTTCTGTCTCTCTTTCTGACAATTTCTGCATGAGGAAGCACTTTGTGAGTTCCATGCCGGTCCGACAAAAATTCACTCGATGTTCGATCGATAGAAAACAGTGAGACAAGAGGGAGAAAGACAGATTGCGGGGAGCACCGGTGCGGACAGTTAAGCCTGGCAGCTTTGCTCGAGGATCCTCGATAAAGAAGTTTTGAACAAACGAGCGTGTATCGACGTGCGTGCGCCTTCTGTGTAGGTTCGTGGTAGTTAGATGTTCGCCAGCGCGAAATATAGATGAACGAAGACGGCGTAGACCGCTTGGAAGCTACGAGAAGGAAACAGCAACGGGATAAAACGCGGACTCGGTTCATCGGTTTAGTCTTTATCTTATTACTGATATCGCATCGCTGTCGTACGCGTCTCGTCTCGGTTTTCGTCCCCTGTCCTGAACAAATGTTTGCCGCGGACAGATAGTGTGGTGCAAACCGGTAGACCGGGTCTCTCGCAGAGAAGTCGCTTCCTGTTTGCCCTCAAACGTGCCCCGAAGCAAAGAACACGTACACAAACGCACACCAGCCTGTAGACAAACGGGACCGCGATCGGCTTTTGGGTCCCCACTTGTAACTGAGCTATTTGAGTTCGGGCGAGTTATCGCCTTTCAGAAATTTTCACCTAGTTGCAGCACGTTGGAAAAGGTGCCGGCCGTTCAACTTGTACTCTCATGATGCATTATCTCGCGGGGAGACGTGTGTTGCACGACGCGGCTGGTTCCCTCGGCCCTGTCGGATCGAACTTGGCGTGTTTGCGCTCCTAGTTACGAGCAACCACCGTTTCGAAACAGTTCGCTTGCCGTTTCGTCAATGTCGTTAACGGGAAAGCGGCAATTGATGACAATAGACTTCCGTTCAGGAGGTGGGAGCTTAAGTTGAGTTTAGCGTCTCGGTATTTTTGATCTCGAAGGTTGATCTTTGATTCGATATTCCGATGGATTTACAACTAGGATATATAAACTTTACTCGTGTGACGAAGATGTTATACGTATAACTCTCTTGTTTCATCAAGATGATAAGAAAATTCTGGATCTCGCCAAAGATATTTCCACTAGAAAATCGCGCAGGTGAAGAAGCCTCAGCCGCAATTTCGTTAAACGCTCCAACAAGAAGCGGCCGACGGCTCCCAGCGAATACATATTCAACGATACGTTTTTTAAAATACTCCGCGAGGCGTTTCAGTAATGCAATGCCGATAGGCACGCGCGCGGTAAACGAACGCTTTCATAATAGGTTAATGCAGGCGCATGCATAACGTACTGTGAACGCATCGCGCGGTGAACGTTCTCGTTAATCTTGACAACGTATCTACATACGTTCGCGCAGGTCGAGATAACCGATGGAGGCAGCAGCTTGACAACGGGGAAACCGTCGCGTGTCTCTCTTTATTTTTATCCGCGGTGCGTAGTTTATGGCATGGAAACGGCATTAGTCCCGATAAATACATACAGCAAGCATTCGATGGGTGGCACGAGCTGGAACACGGGGAGGTATCGGCGTGAGAGCATATTTTGCCGTCTAAGACAAATGATGTATCGCCCTTTAGGAAATATATCAGGCGTGAAAGATACGACGCGTGTGTTAGATGAGGAAAGAAATTTAACGGGAAAGGAGAGAGGGGGCTGGTCTGGCCGTAATGCTACCAGCCACCAGGCGAAAGATCGATTCGCGGTCTGAGAGCATGAGATTCCTGAACGAGCGCGCTGACGCCTACGGTATCCAGGTTTTATGTAACACCGTTTGCCATCACGGATCTTAGGTAGTCGACAGATTCTATTGGTGAAACCGGGTCGCTCCGCCGTCCAAGCGGTACAAGCGCTTCTGCGCCGGACGACAACTCGAAATAGCGACCAGCGTGACAGAGACGCGATGGGTAAACGTTCGCGTGGCTATTTGGAAAGACGCCGAGGTATAAATTATCCAACGGGATTGACCAAAACAACTGTTACTCGCGTCTAACAATCTCGCAGCGCGAACAGGTG
Source organism: Frieseomelitta varia (assembly GCF_011392965.1). Classification (NCBI taxonomy): domain Eukaryota; kingdom Metazoa; phylum Arthropoda; class Insecta; order Hymenoptera; family Apidae; genus Frieseomelitta; species Frieseomelitta varia. The sequence goes on from NW_025110746.1 coordinate 238,164, forward strand.
CTGAGCGAACAGGTTCTCGAATTAAACAGCCTCGATCCCTATTTATCAGAAAATGGCTTCGCTGGATTGATTTAACTTCGTAATGCAGCTACAGCCAGCCGATAATTAATTTTCCATCGAGCAGACTTGCACACTGTCTTTTCGCGATTTTTAAACGAAGATAGTGGCAACATTTTGTTTCCCATAAAAGGTCGGAACAGTTAAAACACTAAGCACTCCGCTAAACAAGCACGCTCCTAATTATTTGGAACAATCTACTCCACGTAAATGGACTCTCTGCTGGCGTGTACGAAACGGCATGATTTCCATCGTGCGCGCGAGGAAAGCAAAAAACGGTACAAAGAAGTTTGACGTATTAATGGAACGATTAAAGCGAGAGTTACTCGGAGGGTAATAATCGAGGCGGCTGGCGAGATGCTTGGCCGGCCGAGGCAGCCTCGTTTATCGCGAAATCCCTGTAAAAATGTTTACGAGAAAGCCGGAGCCCGCGGGCGGCTGAAATCGACGTGTTAATCGCACGCGATGCTGACAGTGCCGTGCGCGAAATGCGACTGTAATCTCACGCGCGTGATCACTCGGCGGACAGGCCGATTATTCATTACGCGGCCGTGAGCTGTTTCAACGTGACGATGTTGTGCACGCAATTACTCCTCCGAGCCTCGATAAATATTTTGTTCGAGCGGAATTAAGGTTTCGGTATGCTTCGCGTTGCCAGCCTCGGTTAAAGTGCCATAGTAAATTGTCTTCGAGATGACCCGGTGTCATAGTTCGTTACGACCTTATATAATTGCTCCGACGCGGAAACTGGCCCTAATAAACGTCTCCATCGGAAATGAGGTATTCCGTCGTGTAAGAAGCGAAAGGCCAAAGATCCACGAGTGATTGTTCGAACAAGACAAGTGTTGAAAACGAGGCGGAAAACGTTGGAAACCAACGTGCGAAACCAGTGGGTCGACGAGGCTCGGCTCGATTGCAGAATCGACAGAGAAATTTTGATGCGGCTCGCGTGTTTGTTTGTTCTGCGAACGGCCCGAGTAATTCCTAAATAATTACGCTTTTAATTAGGTAACGTTGAAAGCGGGTTGCTAATTTTCATTTAATTTCTGCCTTGTAACCGGTTCTATTCAAACGGCCAGCCTGCCGCCCATTGGGAAATTTATTATCGCGAACGCGCGTAATTGAACGTTCGCGAATATTTCACGAGATATGCGAGCAATTTTCCCCGAATCTTTAATGAAAGCTTATTAACTATTATCGCGGCCATAAATCCAGCGGCGTAGTTCCTCGAATATATTGAGTCATATAGAGGTTCGCGCATCACTTTACCCAGCGGGCGAGCCGAGGAACCGGGAGTGATATATCGCAGGAAAAAAACCGTATCTGGCAGCGCGCGCGCGACGACGTCCACGACTCTCCGCGTTTCGAATCATCGTTTTACTAGAAAACGATTCTAATTGTTTTCTGTGAATGCTGGTTACGAATTGGAGGCTCGGAAAATCTCTGCGTTTCCCGGCGAAAGGCAACGAGAACAAAAGGCAAGTCGATATTTGAATTCGTAACCGTTTCTATGCCGGTGTGAACGTTGTGCAATTCTACCCCCCGGGTGGGTGTTCGTTTCGTGCTTTCGTTCTTCATTCTGCATCGGTAAAACCCGTTAATTAATTCACAAACGCACAAAGTGAATACCAAATCGTCGCTCGCGAATTCCTGCTTGTGGTTTTATCCTTCCGCGCGTTACAATATACCGCGCCCGATAGCAGCAGCTAGCTACCTGGTTGCAACTGAGCGTCGGAGGAAGAAAGAGATGCGAGCAGAGAGTACGGTGGAAGAAAGAGAGAGAGAGAAGACAAGAGAAAGAAAGGGGATAGCCGTTGCTCCGAAAATACGCACTTCGGAAATACATCAAAGGCACGAGCCTGGCGCGCATATTCACTCGCCTACGTTAATTTGATTGTTCTGTTTATTTCTGGTAAATGAAATTAAAATAGCTCTACTTTTCCGAGGGAGTTTCGGGCGACAGCGAACGAGAAAAGAGGGAAACAGGGAAAAAGCGAAGCAAGGGGAGAGAGAGAGAGAGAGAGAGAGAGAGAGAGAGAGAGAGAGAGAGAGAGAGAGAATAGGTGAAAAAGGGAAAAAGAGAAAGAAGGGTGGACGCGGGGACGGTGGAAGCTTATTGCGACTCCACCTTTTTAATTAAAGTTTGAAACTGAACTAGCGCATGCAAGAGGGTTCCGTGGCACTGAGCGAGGAGAAGTACGGCACATAAAATAGTCAAGTGTAGCTCTTTCTTCTCGACCGAGCACTGTCATCCTACTTGTTTGACATTCTGGCCATTAATAAAATGAACGACGACGTGGCCCTACATCCGCGATGGCCCTCATTTACAAATGACAATTCGGCAAATTTAATCGTTTCACAACACGCGTTAAAAGGTATTATATCATTCCCGTTCTAGCACAAAAATTCGCTCATCTTCAAGAATTTTATTCCTATCTTTTTATAAAATTATAAAATTCATCACTGTATGAAAGTATCTAATATATTCGTATCAAGTCGTAGCAAAAAATTCTACTGGTATACCTGTATAAAAAGACGAGTAGCTTCTCGTTACATTCATATCAATAATAACCGTGTATAATCCGTTCTCCATGTTACTTTGGTTTAATTAATCAACGAAAATCACAAGACCGATGAACAATCCTCTCATCACCATGGCAACAACTATTCATACGACGTTTGAATAAGTGTAATTCACGCAAGTGTCCCGTACCTAATTCACCTTCATAAGCTTTATAGCGGGTATTGTGTTGGAACCTCGAGCCACCATTAATTTCGCTAATGGTTAATCAATAAACAAGCAAGTCGTGAGTAGTATTCCAGCAATGGGTGGTACGTGTGTTCTGCGGTTTTAGTTGATTTACCATCGAGAAAGAGAGGACGAGAGAGACAAGAGAGATACGAAACGAACAGTTCGTACGCGCGTGACGAAAGAGATCTGTAAGAAAATAGGCACCTGTTTGGGCCGCTGTTGTGTACAGGACGAAAGATCGAATACCAGGAAGTCGAAAAAAAAAAAAGGAAGACAAATATAAGACGCGAGAACGAACAGGAAGAGAAATTATCGCTGAAGAAGCGCTATTTGTTATCAGTCCGAAGTAATACAATGGCTCATATGGCCGTTGATTGATGTTCCTACATTTATACAGTCTGTTCAGGGCGATCTATATTCGCAGGAAGCATAATTTAACTTCAACCCCGTTCTCTGTTGCTCGAAAACATGGCTGCGCGGACGAAGAAGAATTATACTCCCTTCGATGTCTATCGAAAGTTCCTTTAAACGGCGCGAACGAGCGAGAAGCGAGCGGATCGGAGGGAAGGAATAATCCTTTTAAACGTACGCATCAAGCGAGAAAAATTACTCCGAAAGGAATAACATTACGCGGCGAAAAATTGTTTGTTCTATGCACGCGTACTTACACGAATCAACGTTCAAAACTTGGTGAACGATTGGAAAATGCATCATTCACGTTCCCGCGACAAAAGAGAAGCAATTTTCACTCGGACTGCCGCCAATATGAACGTAAATACGCCGATTACGCGCGATTAATTATTTATACGGCGGTCGCTTTATTATCCGTGGAAAACGTTTGTAACTGCGGTCGGTTGTGCGAAATCGTCATTCTGCGAAACGCGCGTGGTATTATCTCGGGAAAAATTGCCACGTCGGATCGATGCGTGTTCGCGAGAAAAAGAAAGCAAGAGAGAATGCGAGAGTGAAGGAAAAGATAAACTAATACATGAATGAATCGCGATCCATACAAGAGTCTTGTAAGAAGTCGTTGACATGGAGTACTTTATAAGTAGAATGACGTGCATAGTGTTACTGGTGTTACGCGAAGAGAATCGCTTATCGCGCGGAAGCAACCAGTGGTGCAGTTTCCACGTGACCTTACGACAGTTACGTCTCAAAACGATTAATATCAGCTAGACATACGCGCGAACGGGATAGTCCTCGTTTATATAGATGGTACTTGAGAATGGAGCACGGACGTTACCTTGTCTCTTAGTTGCGACACGAGGCGAGATAAGTGTACGAAGCAGTTGGTAAATGGTAAAAGATAAGAGAAAACGGAGGCCCGAACTTTTCTTCTTCAAATTCGTTGGAATTGTATACGAACGAAAGCAAACAGGGAAAGCTGCGAGTTTTTTTGAATAAACGAAACGCGCTGGTATTTTATTTCGGCTTTCGTTGGCGATGCATCGATCCGTTCTTTTAGGATTATTATTTTTCATGATTTCTGACATTTGCTTTCATCCAATCAATTGTGAAGTCAATGATCTGTTTTATAAATTATTGTAAAATTGATATTGTTTATTTATGGAACGTTTTTGATTTTTTTTTTTTTGAATATTTTTATATTTCGTACTTTCAGTTCATTGTCCAGAAAATTGAACACGCTACACTCTATCATCGAATAGAGGAAAAGATTATTTCGGAGTAAACATCTTCGAATACAATAGCAGTATTAGATTTTTCATATTAACCGAACGAATCTCATTTATTTGAATAAATATTATTTATTTATTATTTACTTCACCATAATTCTAAATTAAATTCTAAATAAATAAATATTATTTCACCGCAATTCTAAATTAAATCCTGAATATTCGAAACTTACTGCTTGTGTAATTATTTTTTCGCCTCATTAATACAGTACGAATTCATTACGTTTAATACAAAGAGCAGATTTCATTCAAAAAATGAAATAAAATATAACGAAAAAGTATTCTACTGTTGTATAGTATATCTATTTATCGTCAGTCTGAATAATATTTTTGAAATGAGCTCTTTCCATCGTTATAACAAAAAGAATTATTCAGTTAGCAGTTATGTGGAAGGATACGCTTTTCAAATATTGGCGCCATTTTTATGACGGTCACAATTGCAAACTGCACTACGGTCGCGCGAATTATAGTCGTGAATCTCCCACTCCTGTCACTCTCTAAACCGTGATTTTTCTACAAAATACTCACATTTTCAATACGCACGCCGCGTTTTGATGCGAAATACTTCGAGGCTGATCAAAAACTGACAATATAAATCCAATTTTTATACAAAATTTGAAAAATTTCACGATTTAAAGTAGAGAGATACGCACGACCTGTGCGATTGTGACATACATACCGTTTATATCTATGCCGGCTATGTCGTCGCATACGAATATGTTGGATGTCCTAATATACACGAAACGACACACATATACACACGCGTGCCATTCAAACGGAAGCGGAACTTTATTCGGTCTAAGAATATTGGCAGAAGGTAAAAGAAACACGCCTCACGAGCGATCAAGAATTCTAACCTGCGCGTCGGAATCGAAGTCTATCGAACTATCAATAACGATTGGAACTGTCCTTCCCGTGCGGAATAATATTTGTTCGAGACGCATTTCGTGAGTCGAAACGACTTCCGAGAATTGGAGACGAGAGCCTGCAAGGCGAATAAAAACAGTAAACGAAACACTCACGTTGTTGTTGATAAGAAGAGTAACCGGTGCCTCGTTTCCGTGCCGCAGGATACGCAGAATCGTTGTTTCCTTTTTTTTTTTTTTTTTGCTGTTCCTCAATACACTGTTTCCTTGCGTCAAGGATACAAAGTATCACACGCGTAACGTGAGACTTCGCAACATGACACCGCACAGAAATCACTGATAAAATATAGCTAGGAACGATTCACGATCAGTGTAGTTCCGTTCCCCGTAAATATAAGTTAAGCGTGTTGCTGGTTTTCGCGCGTTACGACGTACGAACGTGGGTACGGCCAATCGACGAAGGCAATGCGTACCCCTCGCGACCCCGTGACGAACTGAGGTTAGTGCTGGCGGCACAGCGCCACCGTGACCCGTGGAGACACCGTAAACTAAACTCGCACCCGTATATACAGCTTGCCGTGGGCCCGCACACGCGACGAGAAAGTACGAAAGGGCTATCTTCGAAGTTCGGCAAAGTTGCTCGCTTTTCGCATTTTCATTTCACGTGACGCGATTTATCCTGTCGTTGGAGTGTCCGTCGACTTTGTGCCTCGTGATAGCTGCTTCAAACACTTGGAGGCGATCGACGTCCTGGGACAAACTAATCGAGTGATGAACTGCCAATGGAGTTCCAGCTTACACCTGTGAGTTTAAATAATTCTTTTCCAAATATTATTTTCAATGCCAAATAAAATTTTCGACGATATTTGAGAACGTGCAATGATATTTTTGAATAATGTCATCGATATGTGCAAGCTTTATATATATATAGGTTATACAGAAAACGTGCCGCCATTAGACGTAAGAATTATCGATATGACGTTTGATCGATATGATGTCATGTACGTATAAATGGCGGCAAGGGATGAGAATTCAAATCTGTTTGAAACTCATCTAAGATAGACAAAAACTATAATATTGATTGTATCTGAATCATTCTTCGAGCTTGTACTATAATTCTTTAAGCAGTTATACATGATAATACAATAATAAAAAAGAAATCGATAGAAGGAAGATTTGCTTGTACAAAACCTATCCTTAAAAAACAAACAATATCTATATTACGTGTAATAAAACGTTTCCGTTTCGCACGTCTGAATCGATAATTTTTATACTTATGTTTTTCCCATATTTGTTAAAACTTTGCATAATAGTATCGCTTGCTTTACAAAAATCATTCTAAAAGACATTTATCATAGAAGAATTCCACAATTTCGCGGATTTGAAAATTTGAAATTCGCCGTACCTGCAACGTACAATATCGACCATTTCTCTTCCTTCCATTTGTTATCTTTCGCAACATCAAACGATATATTTTCTACGGAATATAATTTTACGACTGACCGTGATTATTTTTTTTTTCCTTCTTTTTTTCCTCTCCGTTGAATTTTTGTCAGTTCGAATGAATTTGAGTTACCGTTTCGCTTCGCTACTACTCCGTTTCCATGACTGTATATTAGAAACTACGTCACACGTACAATTCCTTCTTGCGTGCGTTTTACGATTCACGGTAGACCCCGAGGTCTGATTCGGTTCGTCTGACGCGACGAATGTCAAACGTCGACGCGAACATTCAGCGGCTCTGCAGAGGAACGAACGGAGCGTATAAGAGGATTTCTTTCAAAAATGTATCCTTAGGGCAGTTCGTGTAACAGATGTTTTGACATATTAAAATGAGGAAATACCAGATATGAGTAAAATTTATTTCGTATTTATTTCGTATGAGTAAAATTTATTTCGTATTTAATATACGTACATTGTTAAAAGACATCACTAGTTTTTAAACTCACTCTTACTTCTTTCGTACTACTAAAATACCTACAGGGAAATTAATTTGATTTATCTCGAGATAAAAGTGTTGCAGGAAAGTATTTATTTCCAGTATCATCTGTGTACTTTTAATACAATAACGAATCTTTTAATGTTTCAAGCAAAGAACTCATGTGTTGCAATATTTACGTAATTTTTATTTGAAACTTGAAGTGAGAGTCATTTCTGCTTACATGTTATCATAGAAAATGTTTCATCTTCTGTAATTGCTTATAGTAAGTAAAACAAGTTTTTACTTAAACTTGATCTCGTTAGTTTATCTGCTCAAGTATTCGCAGTCTATTAATCAAGTAATTGCACTCGTTCTCCTTTAATATCTGTTCAAATGCTTTAAATATCTCGCATTGAATAAAATTTTTTTAATACGATTTATAAAAATTCTCGCGATTCAAGAAGGTGTAAAATCAAATTCTCGTATTCAGCAGCAATTGTTCACGCTTCTGATTGTACGTTCGCCTCTGAAATGTCGGCGAGCGTCGCGGCAATGTGATTGTGAACAATATTGCATGTCCATGAATCAAGCGTACCCATTCGAGATATTGCTCCCTATTGCCTTGTGTATGATAATGCATGCCGATAGTACGAAATCACTTCAGAGAATCAATCAGCAGACGTGTCGTGAGCATCTGAACATAAGGAGTACTTGTATAACGCAAACAATCTTGCGTGCGACATGTGTACGGGCCCGTATATATTCATTCACAAAGCCTTGTTGGAACACTTCAGCCGTACGCTGACCTCGCCATGTATAAACCTCTAATCCCATTTAACTCGACGAGCTGTCGTTTTTTAACAGTTTCTCCAACTCGTTCTCAGAAGTATTTCCTTATTGCCTCCTTCTCGTTCCAAATCAACAGTCTACTACTTACTCTACATACGGCATGTATACGTCTCGTAAATGTCGCAAGATCGTAAATTAATTCGACTCTCTCGATTTAATACCGTGTTACGTACTTTTCAGTCGATCGTATATATTCGCGATATTCGAGAACGAGCGAAATGACAATTTCACAAGTATCAGCGACGTTGCGAATAAGCTGTTACGGAGCGGTTGATGCAATCGAAAATGTAGAATAAGATTTCCACAGAGTAATTTCTCGCTGATAAGTGGCTGGAGAGTTCAGCTTATCCGGCTAAAAAGAAAAGTCGGAATTGTTTCTACGAAGTACACCGTCATTACACTCCTTCCTTTCTTTCCGAGGGCTTAGATTTAGTGGCGCGCGGAAATAAACGCTTTCGGTGTAGCGAACAACAAGAATCATTTTTTACGGCAGTGGCAGACTTATTCGGGCGGAGAAAGGAGCCTGGGAGCTTTTATATTTCTGCTCAAATTGTATGCTATTAATTAGAAAGGCGATAACGGTGTATAACCTCGGCAACCCGTGTACCGTGTGGATTTACTTAACGTTGCGGAGAAAATTATTTCACGAATTATTAACTCGTTAGCGATAACAATTCGAAGATGAAATTTCGCTGCTGCAATTTGTTGAAATCTTTTGGTATAAACAGGATTATCCCTCATTTTTGCTTCTTCTCTTTCTACTTCTGATGACACAATTTTTAGCAACTCACGTCGAGAAATAAAACGGAGACGCGACGTGCATTAAAAGTTTCTGCTCCAAAGTTATAATTCAGTAGGATTTACGTCAATGCATTAACAACGGCTGAAGATACGCGTGAGGGTATTATCACTGTGTATGAAAATACCGTTTCCGAGATTTCAGATAATGTACAGCATTATTCATAATCTGGCAGCAAAAGTATTTAAATATCATGAGTCATCGATGCGAATATAATCTGGGAAATGTAGATATTTTGATGTTGCTGCGTTAAATTACATTTTCACAAGAGCCATTCGCTTTCGTCGTACGGGGCAGGGTTTCGATAGTATCCAGTTTTTAAAACAATAAATAAAGGCGTGTCCGTATATTATCGTACTTATCGACGCGAAAGCACGCAAGTTTGACGATCCGCGGAGTATTTTAGTTCTCAGCGTCGTTCCGGTTCTCCACTGCAGTGTGCCGTGACAATTTCTCATACCACGATAAATTGGACAATAAAAATTAATCCCTTTCCAGAAATTTGAATTCGGAAAAAACGGAAGTCATTAATCATCCAAGGTACATTGTTCCTTTGCGCCCGGGTAAAACTTATCGCGCTTTAAAATCGTAGAGTTTCAAAGGTGGGCCGGTACGCGTTCGATATTTTGTTATGCCATTAATAACCACTGTCTCGCTTCTCGGTAACAGGCTTTCTCAATTAATCTATGTTACGAGTGTGCCGAATGGCGAGGGGAATGTAAAAGCTCGAAAATTAATATTAACGCGTCGGCCAGAGAAAGCGACGTATCTGCAGACTGCAAATCGATATTTTACATAGCCGATGTCAATGGCTAATGAAAACGTCGAATAATCCGATACCGATGTAGATATCCCACGTACTGCTGCGCTAACCAGCAGATATTTTTGTGTCATATACTTATATTCCATGAGCTGTTTCCGCTGACCGTAGACGTTGGGTCAACAAATTGCCTTTGCAACCTTCGTCCGCGCGAATTCAGCACAGATCCGATCAAATTTAATCGGATACTTGTCGCTAGGACTGTGCATACAATCATTCTTGCCTTTCCGACTGGCTGTCCGCGACTCTGTTAATTTCTACGAATAACAATTTCTACGAAGGCATGGCTAATACTTGAAACTCGATTTCGTGTGGAAACGAAGTTTAAATAGATAATGCTACCAACCGCCGAGATAGTTTAAAATCTCGAACATATCCTCCATTATTACTGCGTATTCGACAGTGACGATGCGTCCATTAAATGGTAGTTATTTATCGGATTGAATTAATAAAATAACGGGCGCATTGAAACATCGGAACGGACCGTCATGCAGAGGAGATGGGATAAAGCTGGACGGGAGAGAGAAATGAGATTGTTCACTGCTATTGAACGTGTAGCCATCGATTTAACGATCCCTTGACAATGCTCTTGATTCTCTTTCCCCGAGAATCAAATCTTCGCACGCATCAAATCTTCATACATTAATTCCTCGCTTCGATCTTTGCATACAATTATCGAAATGTCATTAGCGTCTAATAGCCATTTTCGATTATTAATTCTGTATGAGAATCCTTTAATAGCTAAATCCATCCGGCGTTTTGCGATCGAAGCGTCATAAGCGACGTTCTCTTCGGCGTTCATGGAGCCAATATTCCAGGTAGGATCGATGCGTGCTCATACTGACGGAGTCGAAAGTAACATGAATTAATCGTAACCAATCCTGGTCCATTTGCTACGCCACAGAGATTCTACCATTTCTGACGATTATGCGAGCGTGCTCTATTCCTCTTCTTCGGATAGGTGCTGGTTGAAATTCCCGACCGATTCGCCTCTCTCCACCGCTTACTTTTCGTTTTGGGCGGGCCGAGGGGCCTAGCCGTTAGCTAGGTCTGCCCGATTCTGGCCGATTTACAGTGGCCATTGCCGCATAAGTAATAACGTCGCGATATGAACGCGAAATACCTCGCGGCGGGCAGCTACAGGCAGAGTGAGCCGCGGTGAGGGTTGACCTGGCAGCCGGATCGATCCACTCTACGTAGAACCTAGCCTCCTCTTTCACGTTTGTACCCCTGCGCCGCGCCTGCTTGCGCTGATGCCAACCACAAGGTATCCACGTTTTACTTCTCGACATTTCGTCTATCCAGCCAAAATCCCACGCCAGATATTTAGGCCAAATATTTCTATTATGTCGATACGATCGCGTGTCCCGGAAAGGCACAGAGGGATGGCACGCCGTTTGCTCTTTTACTCTACGCTGTGAATTTCGATCGGCTTCGTAGGTACGGGGGTAGCGTAGCGGAGAATGGCCGTCGAATTTACATGGCAAAGTTCTTGCGTGAAAAATTTTCAAATCGATTTAGGAAGTTCCGCCGGACTCGACGGAGAGTGGAACAAAAGTTTCCACGCTCGTATGAAATTTTCAAGATTGAAAGGAATCGATGTTGCCCGTACTATCCGGCCGTCTGACAAGTATCGCACTTTAAAATAAGAATTCGATCGGGCCCTGTTCGTGAAAAAGATATAAAATGAAATTTCCTGTTTCTTTCCTTTCTTTTTTTTCCTCTCGCGAGATAGAAAGAGCGGAGATGTAGCGCTTGATTAGCGTCGACGGATGATCCCGTGGTTGGATAATTCGTTCCTGTTTGGCCGATAGTCAAGATTGTACATTCTGTCCATCCGCAAGCGCCGTTCCAGATATTCTGGCCAAACATTCCAATTAGCTGGACCGACTGCCACTGGACCGCAGAAAAGGATCGAATTCCTTATGCGGTGGATCCGTGGGCCACAAGCTCGGAGAAATCGTGACACGATAAGACAAGGGATTCGGAGATACGTCGACGAGTATTATTTCATGAATTCCTCACGGAACAGGGAAGAAAAAACTGCTCGACCTCGTTCGGGACATTTGTGACTTGCGCGCGGCGTCACCCAAGGACGGAACAAAATAAAAAAAAACAGAAAAAGAAAAAGAAAAAAAGAAAAAAAGAGAAAACAGAGAAAGAGAGAGAGAAAACCGAGGGAAAGGGTTAAAGCACCGATCAAAGAGTGCCATGGTTATCGGATTAAGCTTAAATTAGATTACAAGAGAACGATGGTAAATCATTTCTACAACAAGTTGGAAACAAGCGGTTGTAACTAGAATTCATTACGGCCACTTGACAGATATAAACGGTACGCTGGCATTGCACGGCCCCGAAAGAAACGTTCGTCAAGGTATATCGACTCGGGTCATGTAATACGTAGTCGTGACCGACTTCCAAACATCGGTCCACGACGTTTGCGTCCGCGTCCCCCGTGCTCTCACCGATTCGCAAACTCCGACGAATCGCCAGTTCCTTTCAGACTCGTTGATTTCACGTTAACTGGAAGATGTTTAAACGGCAGCTTCAATTAGCGCGTTTTCTGTTCGCCGGTTGTAATTGTGAATCCTTTGACGGCTAGTTTTACTAGGTCGGGTAGTACAATTTCGGACCCGGCGGATCTTTCGGTACGAAGGAGATTCTCTTAAGTACCGGAACTACTTTAGGATCCAAACTCCTGCCGGCTTCTGAATTGTTTAACGTCTGGAAGCAGAAACCCGACCTACATTCGTGCCTGCATTAAATATAGAGTACGCCCTTCCGTGTCTAAGAGTGCCGGCTGTGAGAATGTGTCGTTCACCGTTGTATCAACGCTCAGGTTACATATATAACCTGTCTATTATTGCTCACTTTGCGCGGGCTACGTGTCTCCTGAGCTGAGGCTCAACCAGTATCGGCAGGTTATTTCTGAAAGGGTGGTTTCACAGCCGCGTTTCGACGATGAAGGGCTTTAGATCCGCATTACCATCGTACCAGTCCTACGATTACTGTATCTGGCTATGACTATAGCGTCCGCATAATGGTCGGTAGATGGACGATCATGCCTTGTTACTGGACTACAATCAGCTGAATGTCAATAGTACGTGACATTGCGGTTACTCCGTTAATCTTCTATGCCGGTATACTTTTCAATATCGCGTCTCTACCAAGGCAACCAACGGTTTACCAACGGTTGTCGCCGCGATTATGTATTAAATTAATAACGTTTCAGCGAATTGGCCGCAAAGCGATGCCGCAATCGAGTTTCACGCGACGCGAGCTCGGATTCCGGTCAATTTCGTTACACGGAAACATAAATAACGTTGCCGAACGAAATCACGGTAGTTCGACCGCGTGTCGCCGTATTTAAACGGTCGGAGCTTAGCGTTTTGGAAAATCGCCAACGTTCGCCGTGCGAAGTAATTTTCTTAACGTCACGCGGTGTCTGGTAATATCGAATAAATTCTGATTCGAGTTCCGCGAGTCCCGCCGACCTCCCGGCTTTTAATCACATAATTGAATAACGTAACTGCATGACGCGGCCGGATAGTTTCATCGGGGCTGTTAATTAAAACCTAGTCCTGTATATATTAATTATACGGCGCCCCTTACGACTTTCTTTCGCGCTTCGTCGAACCGAACGGGAAAGCAGAGAGTGGGAGCGGAAAGACGTCTGGAGGAAAAGAGAAACCGAGACCGAGTCAGACAACGGCGAGACGAGATAGACGACGAAGGCTTCGTCCGGACTTTACCCAGTAATATTTCGAAGGGTTTTCCTCCCCGTGGGATCACGGGTGACGCTCGAGAGAGAGAGAGAGAGAGAGAGAGAGAGAGAGAGAGAGAGAGAGAGAGAGAGAGGATGGTGTGACACACAGGCAAAGGAACGATCCATCGGTTCATACAACAGGCGTCGAAAAGGGACGTCTGTTGTTTCGCGCTTGGCGCATCCTTAAAGCCTCGTGTATCCTGCCACGGCACGAGCTGGCACCGACTAAGGTGCCGCGAAACGACGAGGTGTTCCCCGATGTAGCGGGCGTAGCAGGGTGAGAGACGTACACAACAAGGGGTCGGAACATTACACCCACCCTGTCCCTGCCTCCTGTGTGGTGTAAGCGCTGTTTATGGAGACCGCAGGCGGCATCTCCCGTCGAGCTTAGCGTTACTACTGCGCCCAACCAGCCTCAGTTACGAGCGAAGGGATTTTCTGCCGGATGAGGATACCATCTCCGACAGCAGTGCGGGCTTTCCTGACACCCCCTTTCGCGTCCGGATCCTCGGTTTAATGTAGAAAAATAAGCTCGTTCGACGCGCACATCGTGCACGCGGCGTATGCGAGAATATGCATCCACGCCGCTTTACAATGAATTCGAAATGCCTGCCGCGTCTCTTACGCGCTGTTTTCAATCGAACGCGTTACGAGTTCTACCAGTCTGTGTTACGTTTTTTCATCTTCGTCGATAAGCTACCCCTATACAGGGGTATACGGGAGACAAGAGCGTATATCTGCGTCTTTGAGAGTTATCTCGGCAAAGGAACGAGTTATAGGTGCCGCGGAATGGTGAAATTGCAGAGAATGCCGTGTACGTGTATTGTTTCGATCGATACGGCAGAAAGGAGAGATACGGGACAGGGAGACGAGGTTTGAAATTCGTAGCGTTCTGAAAAAATTATCGAGGCATTCGCGGACCGGTCGGAGGCATTGTGCTCCGTGACGTTTACGTACGAGTATGCTCGAAACGGAATGGTTGCATTACGCTGAATGCGTGCCCTTTACTCGACGACGTAATGCAACCATCTCGAAAACCACGGCCGGGGAAAAATGACGGGACAAGGGATATGGTGGAAGCGTAACGAAGAAATGGAAAAAATGGGGAGCGGCGAGAGGTCATCGTGGAACGGATGACGACGACGAGAGGAGGACGGACGACGGTGGATTAAAACATTTTTATTCCTTCTTTGTTTCCACGTTCCTGGCTCAGCCGAGCCATCGCTTAAGAGGCATTGTTTCATGGCCACTCGCACAACTGAACCCGGGGTGGCTGGGGGCGTTATCGCACGGACTCTCCTCGCCTTGCTTGTTGTTGCACCGGCCCTCTGTTCTCCCTCTCTCTCTCTCTCTCTCTCTCTCTCTCTCTCTCTCTCTCTCTTTCTCTCTCTCGAGAAATTATTTTTCTCCACGGACAGGTGAGACGCGTACGGTGAGCGAGATTGGACAGACGTCGGTTCTCACGAAATACAAGCTACTTGATAGAAAATAAGGGAACGAAGAGATAGGAAGTATAGCGTGGCATGGCCGCATGCCGGAAATATACAGCTACCCAAAGGAAACAAATTTCCCTTTGACCGGTTGAGAGATGCCCGCCGTCTGCGAGCAGAGTATTTACGAAATATTTCCACCATCCCCCCCCCCCCGTTCCCCCATCTTTCCGTTTCATTTGCCATCGTGAAAACAAATTCAGCTTTTAAGACACGGTTCCCGGAGGGGAGTAAATATCGCGGCGATATTTACTCCAATTAGTGGCTCTTGTTGGACTTACTACTTTTCGCGCATCCGAAGCCGACGACTGACTCTTCTTAAATCGTCCCGCGACCGAGTTCAAAAGCTCGACCGGAGGTTTTCAAGCTCGGTCACCCACCGAGGTAGATTAAAAGCTGCACGCGAAAGCTTTGTGCCATCTCCGTTTGCTCCTTCTCTGTGTCTCTCTCTTTCTCTCTCTTTCTTCCTCGGCAACGTCCCCACTAGTGCCGTTTTTCTTCTTCTTTTTTTTTTATTTTTTTTTTTATTTTTTGTTTCGTCGGTCGCGATATCTAACTGTAGGTAAAAGGCCTTTGAAGTCCCTCACTTTTGCAACTTGTAATTCTTTCATTAACGTACTTTGCTCTCCGTATTTTCACGGTTGCGGCGGAGCAAAACCGTAGAAACCACCGCTGTTGCCGTGGACGCCGATGTTTCTTCCTCGTTTATCCGTACACAGATGGAAAATCTTTAAGCTGCCCGTTCCTTCTGTTCCTTCTGTGAAAACCCGCTTCGTCCGATAGTTTCTACTCGTCGCTCGTTTCCTTAATCCCCCGACATTGACTCGACTCGTAAGCAAAATCTTTCAGATTCTACGAGCCGATCCTGACGACGTAGAAAAAAAAAAGAGGAATTAGTATAGTAGTTTAGGTGGCACACCGGTGCTCAGGTTACCGGTGTCTGTGTAGAGGCACGAATTTCTGCCAGTCGGTGTTCACAGTGGAGGTGAATAGGTGGTGGCTGGTGGGCTCAGGTGTTTCCACCGGCATAGCGAGGCAAAGTGGTATGGTCGATATGACTGAAACTACCCCTGGTGTCCCTCTTCGATCCCCTCTATCAGACGTACCTCCCTTTCCTACCTACCCTGCACTCTCTTTCTCTCTCTCGCCATCCTTCGCACAGGCCGTTCTTTCAGTCGTTTCCCTTCATCCACCTATCTGTCGTTACCGCGCCGTACCAACTGGTATTTACGAAACGTATGCGTCGGTTGATAATATTTAATCACATCGAATATTGACGACGGGTTTCTGGTTTCGTACGCTAGCTACTTTAAATTACTTGCCAGCTTTTCTCGTGTGTCGGCTAACAAAGAAACACGCGGCGCGTTGACAGGTGCTTCTTGTTAAAACTGCGAGCTTGGCCTACCCTCCGAGACGAGGTCGAGGAGAAGAAAAGCATCGCGTTTGAATCGTCCGCAGGTATAATCAATTTTTCTCAAAGTACCTTTTCATTCGCGCAATCGGCGCGGCCAGCTGGAAGTGATTTCATTTGCGGAGGAATCGGTGTAATTTTCATACGGTGGTGTGGATGAACAGTGAAATAGAGGGGGGAGGAGAGGCACGGAAGGGGGTGATGTTTGACGTGCCGTTTGTACAGCGAAATCGTACGAACGAAGGGCGGTGAAAGAGGGCGGGAATTAACTTTACAGTCAGTGCACTTTTGTTCAGTCTGGCTGAATGAGGTTTATTGATTGAAGTCGATTGTTGGCTCACGCGAAAACGTTCGAACGTGGCCGCATTTCCGCTATGAAATTCTATGAATTTCGTAGAAACCAAGGAGAAGGAAGGGGGGAGGGTTGAAAACTCGTGGCTCGTCGGCTAGCTCGGAAGTTGAATCTCGCCGTTTCGGTGTAACACCGGCTGTGAATCCCGGCTCATCGAATAGCCCGGCATAACGATAAACTGAAATTGTAACTTTTCTACGGGGGAGAGGACCGTATTAATCTAATAATCCCAAATAATTCGATATAATCTGCGGCTGTCTGTCAGTTAACTTTCGAGACAGTGCCGGGAACAAGAGTGCTAATTAAATGATTCGATTACAGCGCGGAAAATTAAGATTCGTCGTAGAAAAGCGGAGAGATTCAAAATAAGCCCCGGTTGCCGCTTATCGTTTGAATTTTAATCGACACGTAATTGTTTTATTCGCGACGGTGTAATTTTTGTTTCCCTTTTTTTTCAATCGTGTGCTTCGTTTCGTTCTTGCGTCCCTTGTTTTCTGTTTTAAATATACGCGCATATTTATCTTTCAATTAGACGAAGTTTGCACGTGGTATGTACAAATGCGGGCCGAAATTAATCGAATTTTCATTTTAGTTTGCACGTGACGTTTCAACGCGTATAGTAGTACATAGTGTAGCGTGTGATTAAATAAAATCCGTTCCCGTATAATGTACAAACGTAAACGATCTTGTTGGCGATAAAAAAAGCTTATTAGTCGCACGTGCACGGCTTCTTTCTGCATGAGTGTCCTCCACCCCTTCGAACGAGGGCAGACATTTACGGTTGATATTGCGTACCCGTATAAATAATGACTTTGCAGTCAGCGCGACAAATAGTAATTAGCTTCGTGCTCGTGGACGAACGCCGAGAGAAGGGGGGGGGGGGGGGTTTAGGCAAAATTATATTTCACCCTGAACGCACCCTGAAACGCGTGACCTTTCTCTTCCATACACGCACAGACACTCTGAAACAGATTCGTGAACGTTTGCCGATCTCGTTAGGAAATATTCGACGTTCTCGTAATAATTTCGCACGTAAATAATTTCGAATTCGAATTGAAGGAACGTCAATGTACGAAAATCGTCCGCCACGAATATCTGCTCTGTCGCGTGGTTCAGATTTCTCCCCTGGTGATAAATGACGGACGAGAGGTCGTAGAAGGCGTCAAATTAAATTAAGGCGTGGATTGAAACCGAGCCAGAAATAATATCGATCGGACGATGTTCGTGTTACAAAATCGACGGCACGGGCAGCGTGAATAGCGGTAAATAACGCCTTATGACTGATGGCCGCGGAATGAAAACGCAGAATTCGAGTCGGTATCGTAACGAATCGAGAAATTAGACGAGAGGTCCGGTCCCCGATCTAATCGGTGATTACGGATCCACCTCCGGATTTTCGAGTCGAACCGAATGCTCGGGACGTCGTTGGGCGTGAAACAGTTTTCGGCGAGATGTAAATCACGTTTGAAATCACTTACGCGCAATGTAACTTGGTGAGGATTTCATAAATGAGCCAGCATCGTGATTCGTGTAATGTGTGGCCAAAGAAGCCGCTTGTTCCGCTTGTAAAGAGACCCGAGAGGATGAAAAATGAAATGAAAGGACAAAAGTGAAATCCTGGACTCGGTCCATGTCGCGCTATCTCTGGACTTTGGCTGCCGACGTGCTGGACAATTCGAGAGCGACTTTAATATGCACCCGAGAAATTGAATTCTCTCCCCTGGTTTCTCTCGCCAACCCATCGTCTCGTCGTCGTCTCCTTCTCTTTCCTATTTCCTCGTCAAAGAAGCGGTTTCATCGCAAGAGCGGAACGCAGGTGCGGCGAGATCTGTAATATGGGCTTAAGAACACTCGGTGATATTGACGGATATGATCGCTCGGGCGAAGGGAAATGCCTGGGTGCTGCGCTACCCTCGACTACTGCTCCGACACCACCACCCCTCGACCATCACTCGACGCTACCTCTCCAAACCATCCCTCGGCACTGTCGTCATCCCGTGGTTCGATGCAACCGTGTATATATTCGCAACAGAGTGACTCACGGTGTTGCACGTCTCGCAGTGGGTGTTTTTCTCATTCGGTGCGATCATAAAGTCTTATTCTTGCGGCTTAGCGCTTATGCGTGATCGGCGGGGGTCGCACACGTTACGCGAAGGGTGAGTTTATCCGATGACCGTGTAATCCATTATTGCCTCTGCCACTTTCGATGACGTGTACCGCAGGAATGTCAAATTAATCTCACGGGCGCTTCTAATATCGCGCTCCCGTACCACTCGTAAAATATACAGGGGTGTCAGCGGGGTGATTCGATAATCCGTTTCGTCCATACGGTGTTCTGTTTACTCGTGGAAACGAAATCTGTCGGAGTCTTGTTGGTAAAAGAGAGAGGAAGAGAGAGAGAGAGAGAGAGAGAGAGAGAAAGAGAGAGTCGCGTCTGCATAAGGACATTGGCATGGGTGAACTTTCAACTCGGATATATTATTTTATCATTTAATTAAACGAAAGCTCTGGGAAAAGTCTTTTGACGGAACGTCTGTTTCCCTCCAACTTGCCGGGAACGTTTCTACGACTCGTCGGCCGGTAAGTAGAATTTGCTCTCAAATAATTTCCAGACTTTTTGCAAACACTTTATTCGGTCCTCGGCTACCCGAAGCCCGGCATACCCCGAAGTCTGGCCTCCTCCTCTTCGAGTAGGCATTGTATTTTTAAATTTAACTTCTGAAAATCGCATCGCTTTATGCCGTCGCCCCGCAGTCAGCTACATAACGTAAATATGAAATATTCATCGGGACCGACGGTTGCATACGTAGCAGCGTGAGCTGGGCGTGGAAGAAACAGGAAAAGTTACGATTGTTTTAGCAGCCGCTACGGAAAATAGGGTCAAAGTAGTGCAAAGGATTAGAATACCTTACTTACAGAGTAAGAAGAAAAAAAAAAAAGAAAAAAAAGAAAAGAAAAGAGCACGAAGAAAATTCTACCACTTCGTCTACCAAATAAATAACTACGATATCGAGAGTTATCGTCAATATCGACGTCGCTACGACGAGCTACGAGCTTGAATAGTTGATCCCTTTCTTTCGCTACGATCCGGAAGAACTACAACTTTTTCATAACCTTTGGCGCTAAGTACTTCCATGTTGTCTCGCCGGGCTGATGAATAATAAATTACCTTTCGCCTGTTTCCTAGCTCTAGGAAAACCATGTTGCTGGCTCGTTCAATTTTCAGCCTGGCGTTAGAAGTTCGCGGAAGCGTGCAGGCAGATCGTCGTGGCTCGTGATGGTTCGCGAGATATCTCGAAGATGACCGATCCGCTGCTATCGCCGAACAAATCGAAGATTCATGGCGAAACATTAGGGAACTTGGACATTGGCCGGGATGGATCTTCCTAAACAGAATTGCAGATACTCCAGTCAGTCGTGGAATTACGCTTCTCGTTTCGAAATGGCCGACACGGAGGGACAAAGTTTCGTCTTCCCGTTGCGCTACACGCGGATCCTCCTATTTCAACACGTACACACACACATACATAGTGCGTACATATTCCTAAAGTGTCCTGATCCGGAAGGGTAAACTTCGTTCTCCAGTGCCATATGCCGTATCTAGACCGTGTGTTCCGGAGGCGCTCGTTACTTTCTCGTTTACTGCTCTTGATAAAGTAAGTCCGGCGTTTTAGGACGCGCGCAGCACTTTCCGCGCTGGTTGGCCTCTCGTCTACCTAAAAGCCGAATTCTCGGGGCTTCTTGCTACTTACCAGAGCTAAATCCCCGCGATCCGTTAAGACCGGACAGAGGCAACCGGCTTTGACAGTTATCAGTAAGAAGCGTCTAAGATGAACGACTTCGTTAGACTTCCTCCCGCGTTCACGTCTGGTTTTTGACGTTGGTTCGAGGATTCATGACCTTGTCGAGGATTACCCTAGCCTCGGGACAACGTCGATATCCCTCGAGAGATCGAGAGGATCGTCAGCCGGGTATCGCGCAGCCTCGTTTCGCAGAATTTATTCGCAAACCGCGAATAAAACGGTCGCGCAATGTACGACCGACGCTGGAAAACAGCCAAGCTGCTTGTAACTTCGGGCCTGTATATATACAGGGTGGGCCGGAATTCGTAGTACAAGCGAACAGCGCGTGATTCTACGTTAAAAAATAAGAAAAAATTTAGTATAACATTTTTTTTATCTGGGGCTCGCATTTCGAGGAAATCGACTTTAACGTTTGTTCATCTTTTAGTTTCTATGCAATGAATTGCCTTTGTTGTTAGAGGATGTACCCTTAGCTACCATAAACAATATGATTTTCCAACATGACGGTGCACTGCAACATTACACGAGGAAGATTAAAATTTTTTTAAATTGAACGTACTCGTGTTGGATCGGCTGTGATGATGAGCTACGTTGGCCACCAAAGTCTCCAGACTTCACGTCTCTTAATTTTTTTTATCAGAGAACGAGTCTATAAAGACAACATTTCAAATATAACATTGGAAGCAAAAGATTATGGGGAAATTCGTGAAATTCAAAAAACGATATCAGCTTACATTCTGTTCAGACATTAATTTGTCGCGCAAGCTTATGTATGCAGCAACGTATGCATATTACTGTATTGTAGTATTGCAATAGAAAGTAGTAACAAGGAATAAAAAATTAGTTATCAGTAGGAACACTTTGCACTGCTTTAACCACACGATAAATAATGTTCGTGAACGCTATCTCGGACAACCGCGGTAGAGAAATAGACAACTAAATCATTCACAAAGATGAACAAACTTTCGATTTCCTCGAAAACCTAGCCCCCGGGTAAAAAAAATGTTATACCAAATTTCTTTCTTATTTTTTGACGTGGAATCACCCCCCTGTTCGCTTGTACTAGGAATTCCAGCCCACTCTGTATATATCCGTTGGGTATGTCTGCTTGGAGATAATTTTTCACTCGTTTTGCGCGCGGCGCAGCTCGCGCGAACCTGATGCACGATTTGAAACGGAAGTTCACGAGAACTTCCGTAGGAACGCCGCCCGACGATGATTATGGATGCCGCGATCGGGCGACACCGGCGTTGCCATCTGGCTCATATTAAATGGAGTATTGTGGCTGTTCTGAGGAAATCGATCGTCCACGAAGTGGCAATCACACAGAGAGTGAGACTCGATCACGTGATTTCCCGTGGGTGCCGTCAACGACAAATGACCCAGCTGCCGTTTCACGGATCTGCCTTCTCGGTTTCTCCACCGCCTTGGATCGCGCTGCGCCTCCGATGTTTTGGGACGGCGGCTCAACTCCCGTGGTACTTTTCCTTCGGTCGAAGGTCATTGGTAATGCTCGCTTTTGTCGAGAAAAAAGAAAAAAAAAAAAAATGATCCGCAACTGAACCAGAAGAGTGCGAACGAAAATCTCTCGCCAATCATTGTCCTAAAATATGACAATATGACTTTATTGCGCAAATGGTTTTTACAACCTTACCAACTAAGCGGCTCTTTTCTTTGCACGAAGTAATTTGTAAACGGCGTTTCTGTTGGAACTTTTGAAGAATGAATGCAAAACTGTACGAAATATTCGAAACATACTGCTTTCTGCAACACTTCTTTTATCGAGGCTCTACTTCAGAAATACAAATTTGCGCAAAGAATCGGCAAATCTGATAATTCGTAGTTTCCAGTATGAATGATTTGGTAGTTAATACTAGTTCAGTCTCGTGCAAGAAAGTGAATCGATAATCGTAGACGTCGTCTTCCCTTTAAAATTCTCCCGTCAACGTTGAACTTGTGTCCAGTGCTTATTCTATCCTAGTTATTCTATACTCTGGTAAATATTGATGAAACAATTCATCGTATTTTTCAATCGAACGTAAACACTATGCGCAAAGTAAATATCGAGCAGAAGCGATACAAAAGCGAAAAGACGAGGGCAAAGGATCGTGAAACAGGTTCCCGCCAAAGAAACACAACATAGCGGAGATTCAGTTGGTCGGACGCGAATCCACGGCGAATTAAATTCGAAGTATAAGGATAAAGTAGTCGGTTTCAGAGCGGTTTGTATCCGCAGAGCTTACCCGTCAGGTTGAATGCACGCGTAATAGACACATACCGTGTACGGCGACGTACACAGGAGGCTCCACGCAGGCTACACACAAACGCGTCCGGGTTTACCTAAGCATCCGAAACGTACAGCCCATCTGGGATATTACGCTCATTCCTTTCGATCTCCTCACCCTCCGTCCTTCCCGCCGCCACGCGCTTTCCAGCCCTTCGAGCGGAGGCTCGTCGCGGCGCGGCGTGCAACGCAGAAAGATATTGCATAATGTCGGTATATCGACAGGGACCCCGGACTTTTACCGAGATTTATTTTTCAATGCACCGCGGAACGATTCTCTGCGGGGATACGTGCGTGTACGCGAGACAAAGAGAGTAGAAAGAGGGATGGAAAGGGGTGGAGAATGAAGAGTTTGGAGGCTCGTGCGTTCGGAAAGAAACAGAAGGGCAGAAGCCTCGCAGCGTCTCCGCGTACTTGATGGCCGCGCCGCGAGAACAAATTTCGCCCTTCCCTCCGATACACGTTGCATCTTTCTGAATATCGCCAGACAGGGCACGCGTGCTACCACGTTCACGCAGAGGGTTTGATTAGAGAGATGGACACTTTGGCTCATCTTTTATCCGCGAGAAATGTACCGTTCCCCTCGGATGCACGTACACGTGGGTGTCTGTTTCCCGAAAGCTTGCTGCGTAACCAGAGATTCAGCTGTTTCCACGCAGTCAATCTTGTTTGAGGATTCTCCTTATTAACGCGAAACGTCATATCGCGGTTTTACGTCTGCGTATTCGATTTTAAACGACGAGAAATGTCCCCCGTTTACGTACATACGTTCGATTGTATGTATATTCCAAGTGACGTTGTGTCTTCTCTTACTTTTTTTTTTTCTTTTGTTTCTCAATCGGAAGCATCTAAACGAACAACGCGTGTTCGTGTATTTATACTCCTTCGAAACGGGCGTGTATTGTTACCTTATAAATAGGAGAGTATTTTTCTAACACCTCCGGGTACGATAAAAAGAAGATGTTGCGAGTAGAAGGAAGGTTTCCGGCGCGCCGCGGCATTCTTTCTTGGAAGAAGCTGCCGCTGTTGAAAGGAACGTGACGACATCCGCGATTTGTTTCCCTTCGATGAGTTCCTCCAGCTGGTCCTCGTCACGGCTTAAAAAACGCGCCCGCCCTTCGCTGTTGCTTCGTTGCCACGGAATTGCGAGGTTGTTTGTACAACGTCATTGCCGATACAACTTCGGGGTCCAGAATATATTTTGACGGATCGCAGATCTTTCGACGTCTCGCGTCGCTCGTTACAGTCGAAAAATTTCGAAATCTCGCCCTCGAGCTTGAGAGAATTTTACACACGCTTGCAGTGTATAATTAGACACAAACAATTAAATATATTCGCTTCGTAACAGTTGCTGTGAAAGTCTAGTGCTATCAGATACATTAATATAGAACGAACTGTATGATGCACGATGCACTGTTTCTCAGGCGGCAATTAAAGTTACATAAAACGCGCGCACACCCGCCGGCCGCGATATCATTTATTACGTCGGCGTCGTATCGGGACGTTTATGTGACGTATAATAGAAGAACGATGATGAATGATCGTACCCGTTGCTCGAGCTTTGTTTAAATTCTAATGATCCGTCCTATAAATAACAGCACGCGCGCGATCCGTCGGCCATTGTCAGCGAAGACAATGATCGCCGGACGAGGAGCGCGGCAAGCGCGCAAGGCGATAGGTCAACGGGGCTCGTCCGATGGCGATCCGAATCTCGAGATCGGCCGAGTGCCAGCTGCGACAGCAGCTCGAATCAGATTTAATCCCGAGGTCGTACGATGACTTGACAGTGGTTCAATCGGAGAGGATCGGTCGGTACGGGGCACGGCTGTCGATCGACTGTGTATATTACACGTGAGCGTGCACTCTAATCTACGAACTTAAGTGCGCGTGATTAATGACGTCGCTGGATGCAATAGTCCCGGCGTTACTTCTATCCGTTCTCGTCATAATTACGGGGACATCATTAATAACCGGCGTTGCATGTGTTCCCTCCGTTGCCCGCGATATATATACAGTGGCAAAATTGAGTCAATAACAAAAGTTTTTAAGAAAAGTATTTTTTATTGTTAAATAAATTACAAAAACATGAAAATAAACTTGACTATCTGATTCTTTGTAGTTTTAGGTAACTGAAGCAATTTTTTAACTCTTAAGATTAGGTTTCTTCCTGGCTGAAAAAAATTAAAAAACATAGAATCGATTTTGCACTAGAATTTTTTCATAGTCAGATTTACAAGCTTTATCATACCTTAATATTTTGTCCATAAGCCATTTACTTAGATAATAGCTCTGATATGTCTTGGCACACTTTCAAACAGTCTTGAGCAGAAATCAGATGGCATTTGATCCCACTGTTTTATAACACGAGCATGTAGTTCCACTGCTGAGCTAGGAAGAGATTTGTATGCGTCTAGAATAGTTTTTTCAATATACCCCATAGATTTTCGATATGCGTATATACCTATATATGCATACATATGTTGTGGGAGTGTATGATGGGAGATGGTGTTGGCCCATTGCACAAAATTGAAGGGATTATGAATCAATATATGTATAAAGACATTTTAAAAGAACATTTGCCAAATAGTATGCAAGATGAACATACAGCGAAAAGTGTAACTAATTAGCTGACTATTCAGGCATTTCTTAAATTGGCCTGCACGAAGCCCCAACTTAAACCCCATCGAAAATCTATGGGGTATTGAAAAAAAAATTCTAGACGCATACAACTCTCCTCCTAGCTCAGTAGTGGAACTACATGCTCGTGTTATAGAACAGTGGAATCAAATGCCATCTGATTTCTGCTCAAGACTATTTGAAAGACGTATCAGAGCTATTATCTAAGCAAATGGTTTATGGGCAAAATATCAAGGTATGATAAAGCTTGTAAATCTGACTATGAAAAAATTCTAGTGCAAAATCGATTCTATGTTTTTTAATTTCTTCAGCCAGGAAGAAACCTAATCTTAAGAGTTAAAAAATTGCTTCAGTTTCCTAAAACTATAAATAATCAGATATTCAAGTTCATTTTCATATTTTTATACTTTATTTAACAATAAAAAATATTTTTCTTAAAAATTTTTGTTATTGACTCAATTTTGCCACCCCACTGCATATATACTCCGAATAATTTGCAATCGCATCGAGTTACGCAAATTGTTCGCCCATAGAGAATCTGATACGCGACGGTGGATTTTTCGCCTTTGGGCGTCGTGTACTACGGGCGCAGGTGAAATTGCCGAGCCTCCCCCTCCTTCCCTTCATGTATATCGGCGGGTTCTCTATTGATACAGATATCAGGAGGAAAATGTATTTATATTCGGCGCGCGGGATAGGAATGCGATACGCGAAAATTGGTAATGGACTTTCCGTGTTTTCTGCCGATCAAATTTTCGAATCGATTCGATTCAATTGCGATTCTGCCTCTCTGCCTCTCCGCTGCCTTTCGCTACTCTCTCCCTCTATCGCCCCCTATCGTCGCTTTTTGCGACGCACGATAGGAAGAAAGGCACGTCATTCGACAAAGTTGGCCGCAACGAGCGATAACAGCCGCAAATCTAGGACGAGTCCGAATATTATATCGCCCTCACAAACACACGGCGCACACATACACGCGCTACTCGACCAATTCTCGTTGACCGCAATCTCATAATTTCGCTGTCAAATCGTCGATATATATACTGCCGGCAATATTTTAATCGATATACCCCGTGAGTTTCCCTAATGACCCGCCGTGATTCAAAAGCGGCCAGCACGTTACCTACTAATCTTGTTAGCTCGATTGAATAATTCCGTCGCGGCGTGGCAAAAAGCAACTTATGAATGTTGGAAATTTCCTTCGTGGCGGGGTATTAATCATGAAAACATTTCCTGCATTATGGAGTGAAAGCTAACGGGGATAGATATACGGAGTATGTATGAATTAAAAATCGACCATGGTTACCCGAAGCTATAGAAAGACAGGGGTTCGATCATCGGACGACCGTTTCATCCCTTCGCGTCGAATAAAATATAATAGTCCCGTTTCATCCCTCACTCCGCTACCACCCTCTGCCCCCGCCCGATTGATGTTATACAATATCAGCGACAAGATATTTCCGAATTTACATCCTACAGAGATATTTAAATAACAGCATGGCTCGCGAATTTTCAACTATTATAAAAATACACGTACGGCTCGCTCGTCGTGCTCACCGATGTTCGCGATATGAAATGATATTTCCTATGTATTTCATAACCAGCGCGAAACAAGCGAGTATCGTTTTGTTTAAAAATCGTTTGATTTCATCTACTTCCAAAACGTGCGCCAGTATCGCGTGTCGGCGAGTATATTTCGGGGAATACACCGTCGCGACGGCGTGTTTATTTTATTTTTATTTCTTTTCGACATTTTCGATGTTTTCTTACAATTCTGATCCGAACCAACAAACAACGAGAAAAAGTCTGAAAAATTGAAAGGACAGGAAAGAGAACGAGCTGAACAAGTGAAGGGAAAAGAGAAATATCCGAGACGTTTGGTGGTTAGCGCGCGCGCGCGTCGCGCGTCGCGTCGCGTCGCGTCGCGTCGCATCGCATCGCTTTTGCCTCGCAACGACGGATTTCTGCCTCTCTGTTTAATGGCTCGAAGTAATAAACCGAGAAAGTAATCCTCTTTAACTGAATTGTTAAAGCAAATGGACGGCCCAGATTTTACAGACACTTTTTCCGCGGTATCCATCGCCGATTTAATATCTGGCTGGCTGGCGTGCACGCGCCTCAGGTCCACCAACGGGGAAAAAACAAGTTTTCCACCGAATTTTACGGCCGATGAAACCGTATATCGGGAAAAAAATCCGCGACGAGGAGGAGCTCGCCCCGTAGCGTAGAAATTTTCGTTATTCATCGCGCACCGCCGCGAGTTTGAGGGCGGCCAGGCTACCGGAAATCACCCCCGGTTTATACCGCAACCGGATATATATCCGACCGAGCCTGTCCGTCAGGCGTCCGCAGCGGACCCCGCAACGCGGTACAGTCGTAAATAATGAGTACGCTTCGGTATTTGTTTATTCAGGGAGCACTCAACGCTGCCCCCCTCCCTCCTCCCACGCCTTCGTCGACCAACGCCACCACCCTTTTCCAGCATCGGTGGTGAACTGCAACACGCTAGGTCGTCTCTATTATTTACGACACCACAATTAGCTAACCCGAAAGCATCTATCCTTCACACCTGACTAGCCTTAATAATTAAATTAACTGACGTACGCTGCGCGAACCGCGCCGAATCTTCTGCCAGCGACGACTTTCCTCTGACATCGTCGGAGGGTAACGTTTTCTCGTGCACGTGAATACACACACACACACACACACACACACACACATTCGCATAAATAAAACGGATAAATCGAGAAGAGTAGTTAAAAATTTCGAATTGTTCGGGAAGAGCTTGGCTGGTGGTCGATGAGAGACTGAATTAAAATCCAGCCCGGGCTATGATATTTTTTTCATGAGGCGAGGTATTCGAACCGACGATTTTATCAGGTGTACCCTCTGCTGTCCGTCACCACCATTCGGTACGAATCGATCCCGCGTTTCACATCGTCCCGCCGACGAATTATTTTCAATTTTCTAAATACAGCGTCACCCACTCTCCCCTTATTTTCTCTATCCTCTTTCTCTTTCTCTAACCGTCTCGCTCCGCTTTTTTCTTTTTCCTCTTTTTTATATATTTATACGTGACACCGAAGACCGATAGTTTTCAATGAAAGAAAATTGGAAAAGAATCCCCAGCGTGGAACCGGCGGAGGCACGGGGGGCAGAAAGTCAGTGAATTCGCGGACGGGAATTTTCCGACGGGAGTTCTCTCGCTGCGAAAAGTTTCGTCGCGTGATGGCAGAAGTTTCCGCTGCAACTGGTGCACCGCGGAATAATTGGTTCCACTCGGCGAGACGACGGCGCTGCGGACAATTACAGATACAGGACGGTCGATGAGCACCAACCGATTTTCGAGTGGGGGTCTCGAAACGACGCGGGTTGACGCGTCAGGCCTGAAGTCTCTCGATCTTTGTCGCCACTTTTCTTCTCGTTTCCTCTTTCCTCTTAATTCCTTCGTACGTTGATCGTTCCGCGGGGGAGTTTACAACTTGTAACGCGTAACGGGCGGGCACACGTTCGTGGTTCGACGAATGTTTTCCACCATGTGTCGGCCAGTAACTATCGTCGTAACCCGGTCCCGTAAAACTGCGGCTCCATCTACTTGCATCCTCGTTGCACGCTCGCACAACGTGCAAAATGTCATCTCCGGAAATTATAAGACGTTAAAGTGGAACGATCCTGCGGGAGGTTGACGGAAGATTCGTTTCGTTTCGCTGATTGTCGGATTAAAAAGTATTATCGTGGAAAACGTCAACGGCGGACGAACGAGTCGCTGCTACCATTTGCGACAGATCAGGCAATTTTTCACACGATAGGTCACACTGTGGCTCACGAAAGTATCCTGGAGAGGGGGAGGGGGGAACTTTCTGTATAACATTGCAATGAGAAACAACCAACGAATACATTCTGAACAAAATTCTATTTCAACGTAATTTAATAGTAATATAGTTAATTTAACCTCTTGCGCTGGAATGACGCACGTCGAGAACTTTTTGTCCCAGAATTGTAATATTTTCTCAGTTTTACGTATATTTAAGTGAAAAAAAAATAGACAAAACAAATAATAAATTTATTACTTCTCAATAATTTCTGTCCTATGTGATATACCGACGAGTTCGAAAAGAAATCAACGAATTATTGTATACGGGTGCGGTCACTCGTCATGGTCCGCAATCACTTGCCAGCGCAATAGAGATTAACGCAACATTAGACAAAATTCGAAAACAATCCGAAAATGTATATGAAAGTTACGATATATTTATTGCGAATATAGAGAGTAAAAATCAGTTACATATGACAAGTATGAAAAATGGTCCCGCTTGATATTCAATCTTATTAATATAATGGATAATTTGATTGTTTTCAATACTTTTAAATTCTGCGATCATTGCGAAATAATACTTGTATCTTCTATCATATTTAGACTTGTTTTGACCATGACAATTCTCACATCGTGATCGACTACGTAGCCACACCACGATTCGTTCTTTCTTCCGCTCCTCCTCGTTTATTTTCTCCTTCGTTCTTCGAGCCGATTAAACGCTCGACAGTCGTAACTTCGGATAAGGCGTCGCGCCTGATATAATTTCTAGGACGATGTTCAAATACAACAGGCTCTCTCCTTTCACGGCGGCGGGCAATTTACACACGCGGTGGAATCGCGGCGCGTACCGACCTCCCCGACCCGCGTTATAAATTCCTCGTCATAATTTTATATTTGCGGCGATTTCAATCCCCTGGACGTGGCTTTGGACCGGCACGGTAATCCGTAATTATTATTAACGATTTAGGGGGAGCTGGTGCTCCGTTGCCTAGTCGAATTTTCATACTTATACCGCCGGGTATTCGATTCCTTGCGGAGGCTACGTTGCCGCGTATCACACGTGATGTAGGTACTTACACACACGTTGGCCCGTTCGGAGAGTCACGTCACTGAACGATGAAATATGAAGCCACGAAAGGCAAAAACCGAAGGACGTGGAAAACGGGGGCCATGCCGACGTTATTTCATCGTGTCTCGGGGTTGAGTGCAATTGAAATATTTATCAGGGAGTCCGTGTATGGGTAGGGAGGGGGACGACTGAAGCGCGGAGCTAGAAAAGACCGAGGAGACTTCTTGGGAGACAAATAGTCCTGTTGCTCGATAGGCCAGGAGGACCATTCCGATGGCACAATTACGGTTACCATTTGACCCGTGATATATTATCGGGCTATCGTCGTTAGCAATATACAGGGAAAGAATTATAGAAATTCTTTGCCGGGGTAAAAACGCTGTGTAAAAAAACATTACGGAGAAATGACGTGGAAAGATTTATTGGTTCGGTGATGTTTGCGTTCGTTCGAAACGAATCGTCGAACGTTGAATAATATATATATATACATGTTGTGTAATGTAATATACATTGAATGAAATGCTGCGTAATGTAATTTTAAAACAAAGCAAATAAAATACGCACGAATAAAAAGCAATTAATCAAACACGATACAAAAATATAGAAAAAAAAAAAGAAAAATACAACAGTATTATGTAAATAACTTTGAAACGAATTGTTAATAGAATACGTCGAGAAACAAAACGTGTCGAGAAACAAATCGTGGAGATACTTTCGTACGTAGATTTCTTCGTCGATGACGCGAGACTTTTTCCTTTTCTCGAGGAAACGAACCTATTTCCAGGTTTGTCGTGACACGTACGACAAAGCATATCAAAAACTTTTAAACGCTTGCCATTATATCAGCGGCGACTAAATTACATTTCCAAATGCCTCCTTTATTACGTCGTACTGACGACGTGTCTTTCGCCCGCTTTTATCCCGAACGTCCGGGATACTTTTTGATTACGAGTATCCGTACGATTTCAATGAGATCGTCGGCGGACAGCGCGGAAAGTGGACACGCGAAGAGTGGCTCAACTTCCCTGACAACTTAATAATCCTTCTCTTTTCGTGTCATCCGCAGGATCTTTTCTCGCAGTTAAAAGTAGAACCGGCCGTGTTCGATATCCGGCCGTCTCTCTCTCTTTCTCTCTCTCCCTTTCTCTCTCTGAGACAATCGCAGAAATGCGTTCGTCAATTGAAAAAAGGAGCCAGTGTCGAACGAGCGAGCGGAAACGAAGGGATATCGGAGACCCGGTTTTTATCACGTTAATTGCGTTTAACCGATTTCCGATCAGATTCCAGAAACGTTGAGACTCGAAACTCGATCGTTTCGACGTGCCAGTCGATCGTTCGATCGTCGTTGTGTGTGCACGTGTGTATATATCTGTGTGTGCAAGCTGTTCGCTGTCCTTTGCGCTCGCGGTGTTTCTATTTGGCAGGAAGCGGAAGTGGGACGAGTCCCAAAGACTCGGATTGGCATCGCTCCGAAAAATTCTCTGACTTGGTCGTTCCTCGTGTGTGTGGCTGCCACGCGAAAATGAGATTAGCTTTGCGATGCGATGGACGGAATTAAGCCTTCGAGTTACGGTTGCACCGTTGCGGCGAAACTGTTCGCGCGAGATAAGCAGCAAAGCTAGACCAACCGCGAACGTGCAAGCTTCAGCAATAACGATTGTTTCTTCTGTTTCTTTTTATTTCGAGATAAAACTTCGATCGGACGCAACTTAGAGCGATCCGTAGAGATATTACCTGTATTTCATCTTCGATCCCTGTTCTTTTGTTCGATGGTAGATCGACCATCGAGTGGCATCCGATGAATGAAATTGAACGAAAAATTACACCCCCTTTTCGAGGGTGCTGGCGGTCGTGTCCCGAAAAATTTGCGACCTCTTCACCTTTGATCGAGCGATGATCCTACCGGAATGGGATTATCCATGGATCAGTTGCCGGCACAGAGTTAAAAAGAGTGCTCGATCGCTCGGTCGAGTTGCTCACGAAAGACGAGCGGTCGGTGAAGTGGCACGTGAGTCACGGTAACCGTACTTCTCTCTATTCATCCATTCATCCCTCTCCCCTGCCCCTTCGCGTTCAGTTCGTATCCTCTCTCTCTCTCTCTCTCTCTCTCTCTCTCTTCGTTTTCTCTTCTCTCGGGCAGCACAATACCTCCCCGTGTTTATAAAATAAATCCCTTCATTGTTGCTCGGCAAGGCGAGAGAGAGTTGCCCGATGGCTCCGATGCGTAACGCCTCAGCTGGCATCTCGTACGGGGGCGAGCGAAAGAGAAACACGGGTTGGGGAGGGATGAAAGGGAGTGAAAAGAGGAATCGAGCGAGTGGAAGGAAAAACTGGTGGCGGAGAGACAGGAGGCTGGAAGAAAGTAAACGGGGACGTGGGTGGGGGGGAGTGAAAGGGCGAGAGGAAGCAGAGAACGAAGAGGCGGAGAAGTTTCGCAAGAACGTCAGCTGCCATGTCGCGGAGCGAGGCGTGCAACGTTGGGAAAGGGCGGATTAGAATATTTCTGGGACCGTGGCTAAATGTTATCTCGTTCGCTATGGCGGGGTGCACACTCGCCCCCCACGATCCACCGTGTTCTCCGGAATCACGAAGGAGGAACAGCCCGTCTTCCCTAGCTCGTGCGGCGCGTCGCTCGGTTAATATCGCTCGCGTTCTTTCGCTCTTTATCGAGAATGCGTCGCGGATTCTATTGCGTTTACGAACCGTGAACCAGACCAGAGAGAGAGAGAGAATTTCCTTCCAATTTGGAATGCCCCGGTACGGTTTCCCCGTGTCTTCACTCCGAGATTTCAGACACGACGAATATGCGAGATCTCGAAAGCGAGCAATGCTCGGATGCTCTGAAGACGAGACACGACGCGGCATCTTTATTAAACGGATAATTTTATTCATTGAAGAAGCGTCTGAAGTTTTGGCCAACGTCGCAGCGAGACACGTAGTAAACGGCTGCAACACCCGCCCCTAACTGATTTTAATCGTAGATCTAATCAAAGTGAATTTCCGAAGGATAATTTCGCCGGGTGTTTGCGAATTCAAAGGCGCCGGAGCTTTCGACCGCGATCGGCCCCTTTCGAGGCTTTTAGGCGGATGAAGGCAAAGGCGGAAGTCACCGGGAGGTCGTAATACGTGCCGGCGTTCCCCGAGCTCATCAGTAACGATAGCGCCACGCCATAACTGTCCCCATAATGGAATTCGTTAATACAGGATGTCGTTTGAGACACCTCGTTTCCGTAATCTTACTCCAGCCAGCCAGCTGCACCGTATTCCAGATACCTGGAAGAGGAGAGTGAAGGAGAGAAAAAGAAAAGGGGACGGGGCATGGATCGCGAAACGGTAAACAGCTTGTCGTCGATGCGAGCGTAATTTTCAAGGGATGCGATGCAACGATCGCTACCACGTCGTACACCGCCTGCTTTAAGCAGACGGAGCAAATAAAAAGGCAATAGATTGCAAGTAGAATTGAAACGAGCGTCTTGAAACGACGTTGCGCCGCAAACAAATCGTTGAAACTCGTTGCTCCGCGACGAGTCAAGCTACTTTGATTCAAACAACTTTCGAACCGCTGAACCTACCGTTTGATCGTGAAATATTATTTAAAGCACAGAGCGAAACTTGAATGTTTCTTCGGTAGAAAGTAGACGGTTGCTACGTAACGTTTTGATTCCAATTCTGTACTCGTTAACATTGGCTTAACTCGAATCGACTTCGCGTAAACTAATTTTCCGTTTTTAGTATCGATCAGAACTTCTAACAAGTTACTCGCAATCATTCTCAGTATTTGCTACTTAATTCGGAAATATAGAAAGTCTCACGGATTGCTGATATACACAATTCTTTTTGCTTTATACCACACATAAAGAATCTCAATAATCTTGAATAATCGAGGCATAGCAAATAATGCATACATCGAAATATAATAAAATAATGAATGAAAATTAACAACAGTTTTCCAGAGTTCTTATGTAAAAGTCAAAGTCGGGTTGTCAAGCAAACTTGTCTTGCAAGGAACATAAAAAAATCAAATCACTCCGATTCAAACGACTGGATTAATACGGACGAAGGCATTAAGAACGCAGTGGCGAGCGTCACTCGAGTGACGTCGAGCAGGGAAGCTGAATCACGGAAATCGAAACTATCCACGACCTGGAATCGCGCCGTACATCGATTCTTCCACCGTCGACGATATAAATGACGTTAATTGAATAACGAATACAGACAAATAGGGGCGGCCGTCGAATCGATTTTGACAGACGCAGCCGATTCAGTATAGCAGGGCCGACGCTCCTAAATCCTGCGTCAAGATTCATGTTGTCACGAGCAGACTCGGACGACGACAGTTTACGATTTCACGTCGGCAATCGGCGCGAACGTCGATGTCCGGTACGCTGGCGCGTGTGTACTGTCAATCACGTATGGCAAATCGCGCGTGTGTTGGACGCCGGTGTGCACGCTCGAAAACCGGTGTGCACGTAACAACGTGCACGGATGCACCGTTGAGGGGTCGGAGGGGGGGGGGGGGGAAGGGACGAAACCAATGCAACGTTTAGGATTGGACGCCGGCATAGCGAGCGGTCGGTCGGCCGGAGATTACCGCGGCATAATTACCCCTGCACTGTATACCTGTGACCTCTGTTTAATCTGCAATTAATGTTTCAAATTGCCATAAACCCGCGGAGTAACGGATGCCACTTATCAACGACGATAACCAACTCAGAGTGCGCATTGTTAGCGCGAGCTGAACAATGCATCACGGAGCGGGCATTGTTGCGCGGGTTCGCGCGTGATGTCTAGCGGCCGGTTTTATATTCCGTGGCCTGCTGCCTTGATCGTGATTTGTTAACTCCAATCACGATTCATTAGCTCGGCGAGGCGCGTACTTCGTGACTCGCGATTGCCACGGCCGCTCGCGACGATGAGAATATATATATATATATATATATATATATATATATATATATATATATATATATATATTTCTTTTCAGCTTCGATTTATGAGGTTAACGGTATCTGAGCGCGGTATCTATCTAGGAGAGGATGAATGATATTTATTGCAAGTCTCGTTCGCGTTGTTACGAGACCAAGTCCGTGCCGGTGATAACTATTACGGTAAAAGGCAATCGTGTTTCACCCTCTGAAAATCTGTTCGCGCGGTACGTACGGACGCGGCGCGCGGAATCTAAACGGCGTGAGTATTTTCTTGAGTATCGAAGGGATGGCGAAGTAATTTGTGGTTATTATTCGTTTACACCGCTGAGCGGCGAGGGGTCGAAGACACCCGAAACGCTACCCTCTTTCACGTACCGACGAGCAGTATGTTATTTCGGGACGCGCTGCCTACTTAGGTGCTTTTATATTCAATACATTCGCGAATAGGCGACTGGTAGAGGAGGGAGCGTCTAGTAATCCCTCAGGACACAGCGCAGACCCATCTCAAGAACGAACGTACTCGCTATAACGTCGGCCACCATCGAAGGGTTACTGCCACCTCCGAGGGAGCAAATATATATGTATATATATATATATATATATCGGGTCTATTTTTCAGACGTTGAGAGGCGCGATGGTGGTTCGACCCATAGGATCCCGAATGCTTTTATACGTCCTGTTTTTTTTTTCTCTCTCGACCCTCTCGATCTCGATCGCGCTCGACTTGTCGCGAATGAACGCACGGAGATTACAAGTGAACTATGAATTCGCCGCCACGAATTTTATTCAATTACGCGATTAAGCGTAAATCCGTGTATCGCGTCGAGTATAGTCTCACAGTACGGAGGGGAATAAAGCTGGGTTTTTTCCTCGCTTTTTCTTTTCTCTTTTTTCTTTTTTTTCTTTTTTTTTTTTGTACTCTAGTGTGCACATTGAACAACACGGACGCGATTACGGGGGAAATATATTTTCATACTTTTAACATACGCGATATTACGTTATCCGATTAAGGATAAATCCTTACGAATCGAGTCGAGGGAGAGAAAGGAAAAGAAGAGCGGTAGCTATCTCCTCGCGTATATAATATCTGATATAATATATTAATGCGCTTTCACTTATTTTCTGTCGTGCCAGCGAATTTTCAGAAACTCGATTCTTCGTGAAAATCGTATTCTTTGTTCAGCACTTTTCAGATTAGGAAGTCCAAAGCTTCCCAATTACCCTGCCTATTCACGTTAGGAGTCCTAAAATAACATTCACGTTGATAATTCCAGCTCCAATAGTCTCTCGGCTTTGAAATTTTAAAAATTTATTAATCGGACCGAGTATTTCTTTGATATATTGACCGTCAGGCGAAATCTATACGTTTTCTAGAATGGAATGTTTAATTTTTCTAAAATATCGTGTTACGATAAATCTTTTTACTTTCTCTAATTAATTAATAATTTGTCTCCTACAGATCAGCGTGAATAAATAAAATTGACGCCTATTCAATTTTTATACTGCGAAAAAACGTTTTTACAATGCAAATTGTGCGTTCAAAATATTATAAAAAGAGTGAGCGATTCGTTTTGCATTTAATTTTCGTCAATTAATAAAGTGTTATCTTTAATAATATTGACGACGTTTCTCCCTATGAAATTTCTTCTAATTTCATTCTTCTTTTCATTTTATCCTCCCTTTCAATTGGACGCAATTCTGACAATTCCAATTTTCGACTCAGTTAATACCCAATCGGCAAGATATTATTAATTTCGCGTTAATGCCGTGAAATAAACAAACTGATGGAAACTAACCATCGTTCTGTTCAAAATGAGCAGTATCCAGTGACTCGTGGACAGCAATGCGTTTCAATCACTTGAAAATATTTCTATGGCAATAGAAATACGATGACCATCGATAACCACGGCAATAGTGAACTATTTTGTGTTGAGAAATATCAATCATGGCGTAGAAAATTGCATTTTTCTTACAATATCGGGAAGTTGGACGCGAGATCGAAGCAAATATCGCAACAACGCGTCGCCGTTGGAAGGAGCTCGGTCCGTCAGAATCAAGGAGAGCGGGTTGACGCGGCCGCCATTAGTCATCCGGTAATGCAGAAGCACGTTCAGCGTTCGCAAATTTAATTAGCGCGCGCTCTTACACGTTTTCAGCCGTCGAACATCAGTGTCGTATCTGGATAATTTATTCATTCACGGAACGGCGCGGCGCCGCTGTCTTGGGTCCCAACGGGTGCGAGAGGGGACGAGCGAGGGCTGCATCTCATTTTCTCATCGGGACGCTTTCTCGTTCGCGTTACGCTTATTTATATTTATAAGAAAAATTTCGCGCTAATGGACACGAGAATTCTCCGCGAGAATTCTTTCTCGCGCGGAGTAACTCGATACTCTCGAGGAAATGCACTCTCGAACTGTCGCCTCGCCGACGGTTGCCAGCGTGAAAACGGTCGTCGTTGTCTCGCGTACGTCTTGATATCATTTTTCTCCGCGCCAGACGTTTATTAGGACAGTTATTCAAATTACATTGTTACGCACTACCGCGGTAATGGAGGTGTCGAACTGGAAGGAGGCTGTGAAGAAACGACGCATCTGAAACGTTTTCGGTATTTACACCTCGCGATAACGACGAGTTTATGAATTTCCTCTTACGGTTGACGTTCGGTTTCGTCCTGCCTCCGCTAAAGTCTATCCATTTGCGAACGTTTTGATGGCGTTAAACAACGAAGGCTCGCGGCTGCTATATTGCATTCTCTTGTCTTGACGTCACGGTGTATTAATACGATACCTCGCCGAGTGACAACTGTTACGAACTCGGTGCATATTCCGCGCTTCACGGCATAGAATTTCTATTTATTCCTTAAATTTAAACTTCCCTGTTTCTCGCCTTTTGTTTACTCGCCGTCAGAAATTCCTCGAGTGATTCCTCCCTTCTCTGTTCAACCCGTCGCGACGTCGGAAAAGCAGCAACGGCGAACCGCGAAAGAAAAGCTGGAACAAGTCGAGCAAGCGGGCAAGCAAAACACAGGTGCACCCTTTCCCTCTCTGGTAAAACATCTTTCGACCCTCGGCGCAAGAAGTGGCCGACTGGTTCGCAGACGACAAACACAAAATGTTTCGATAGCTCGTTAACTAATAGCGGGCCGAGCAAAACGTGGAAGGTCAGCGTGGTAATGCGAGAATCGTGTATAGAAGTGTCACGACCGCGGTGGCGCGAGGTCCGAGGCCTCGCTGGAACCCGAACGGTCGAAGAAGGTTAGGGTGGCTGCTTTATGAAGGGTCGGACAAGCGTGCACGTACCACCGTCGGCTGCTCCTTCGCATGGACGCCCGTATTATGCGCATGTACCGCGCCTATTAATGCGTTGCCGTTGCACTCTCGAGGGGAGTGAAGAGGGACGGTGGGTGACTCGTGCGACCCAGCAACGCTACGACCGGGGCGGCGGTGGAACGGAGGCTGTCAGAGTTGGCGTATATCGGCGCCAACCGGTAACACTGCAGTCGAGTGCCGGCAAATTAGATTACGCGCGACCTCACCCTCGCCCCGTCGGCCTCTTTCGTCGAGGCTGACCCCCCGGGACACTGGGAAGAGGAGAGACGTCCATCGAATTCTCATCCCCGCTGGGCTTTATTTCTCGATATCGCCGCGATTCCTTCGTCCCGAAGCTTTTACGAACGCCGTGAAATATTAACCCGTTTACGCGGCGAGATGTGGCGGAACGTAGAACGCGCGCAGCCAGCGAGAGACAGCGTATCGTTCCAAAGGTGAAATACGTCCCGTTCGCTGGCAGGATGATGCAGCAGCGTTCAATAATACACGCGTGACTTTTCGATTCTCCCCTGCGAGTTCCTCCCCTCGTCTTTCTTTCTTTGTTTCGTTAAGGTCGGTGGTGGTGGAGATGGTGTTGGTTCAGGGGGAGGAAATGGAATGTTCGCGACGCGGATGGTGGGGCGAGCGTTAACGAAGAAAAATGTTTGAAAGAGGCGATGATGGGTAAGGTAGGTTCGAGACTGAACGAATCACGGTTTTCCTTGGTTAATCCCCGGAACGTGCGCGAATCAGCCAGGTACTCTGCCAGGTCCCTCCTGCAAAAACATTTTCCATCGACGCGCGATAATGAGCCGAAACGTTCGAAATTGGCAATTATTTCGTACGATTGTGCGTTGTTGGTAAAAACATCTCTGTGGGTCCCCGGTGACATACCAAACGACGACAGGGAACGCGATACCGATGCGTCAGCCTACGTGTAATGACGAAATGATACATCGAAGCGAAACGAGCGTATTGCAAGAAACAGCCCCCGTCATTCAGCCGTAATTATCGATGATTACACGATGCAAATACGGCAGGCAGCGCAGACAGCGGGGCTCAAAGGCAGCTAGAGTCACGTTTGCGCGGCCGTGCTGATATGCACATCGGTCTAATATGCACGGGAACCCGACTAGCGGTGGTGGTTGCACTCCCTTCGTGTGAACCCTCAAGATATACGCTCGCCTCCATTGAGTCGTTGCCTAACGAGTGGTTCCATCGCGTAAGTACTGCATCGAGGGTGGCGCTTCTACCTGCCGGCGAAAGTTAGCCTTTAGGCGGAAAAGCTTTTTATTTCGAAGGGTTGTGCGGGAAGAAACGGCTGGATACTGCGCCAGCCAGCCGATGCATTATGCAGCGACTGTTTGAAGTCCTTTCTTTTCTTTCTCTCCTCTTCCAGCCTTCTCCCCCCTCTCTCTCCACTCTCTCTCTCTCTCTCTCTCTCTCTCTCTCTCTCTGTCTTCCGATTTTTCCTCTTTTTTTCTCTTCCTCCTCTCTCTGTCTGTTAGGCAGTCCCTTTCCCTCTCAGCCGCTCGTGCCTTTTCCTCCGCCCTTTCTCTACTTTCACGCTCTTTCGGCGGGGCAGCGGCTGTAACGCGGCAGAATTGTCGGGTGAAACGCGCGCAAATTTCAGCGTCGCGCCGCAGACGAGACCCTCGAGGGGTAGCGACGCCCGTTTGACGACACGAATGGAAACGTTTCATGGTGAAGTGGATTGATTACTTAGTTCAGTAGAGCCGCGGAGCAGAAACGTTTATACGGCCATCGTTGTATTCGCTGAATAACGTTGAATTAATAACGGGTTAGTAAACAGAATAATTTCACGGGATTACCCGTGGAATTGTGCGCCGGTCGGAGGGCCGTTGTATTATCCCGGCACCAACCGGGCCAACTTTGTCTCTTTAACAGGCAGAAAAATCATTTTCCCCCTATTGTCCGTTTTATAGAAATTTCGCGCTGCCGTACCATTTTTCATTCCGATATTTCCCTCCTTTTGTTCGCCGTTCCTGTTTGTTGCTCTTTGCTTCGCCGTAAATACGCGCGATAAACTTGGGAAGACGAATTAAAAAAAAAACGAGAAACAGAAGAAGAAGGAAAAGGCGCACTCTCCAAGTTTCACGTTCAGTCAACCAGCAGAGAGGTAAATACGAACGTCCCGCTATTACCAGGTTACAGATAAATCATTTTCCTCTCTCGAGCGTCGGCCTGCCGCGTACAAACGCCGTTCGCTTCGTGTGAGAAGCGCGAGAATCGCGCGACTGCTATCCGAAAACGGTGCAACGGTTCTTGTCCAGCCGTGAAACGACGTTAACGTCCATTAATCATCGCGCGGAGAAAGGTACGATGAAAGGTCCTGTGCGCGTGTGAGATTACGAAACCCGATCTCTCGCCGGGCGAGGCCAAGAATCACACGGGATATATGTCCCGTGTGGAACGCGTGGCAACACGCCGTAGGGACACGAACGTTAGGTAACCGTGATAATTTATCCACGCCAACCTCGAAGAAAGGCCGTTTTCACGTGGATCGGTGTAATTCAAGGAATATGAAAGTATAAGCTGCTAATGAGAGAGAGAGAGAGAGAGAGAGAGAGAGAGGGAGGGAACTTGAATAAAATCGGTGTCGTTGCGCGGAGCTGGAACGTGTGTCCTTTCGTCACCGGTGATTTACGCGCGCCCCGTGTAATTTATGCGTTCTCCCGTAAAAGGACGTCGGCGGAGTGTGTCGCACGTCGTGCTGAAAAATATCTAGCAAACTTTGCCCGCTTTCCGATGTCGCCGGCGGAGGGGGTAATCTATCGGACAACGTGTTTCGCGAGCATGAATGAATTTTTTATACCAAAGGGGTGATAGGAGATGGGGGACGGGAAAAGGGTGTCTTCCCCGGCCGCTGTGACAAACTCGTATCACCTGGTCCCGGTTTTACGACACGCG
Source organism: Frieseomelitta varia (assembly GCF_011392965.1). Classification (NCBI taxonomy): domain Eukaryota; kingdom Metazoa; phylum Arthropoda; class Insecta; order Hymenoptera; family Apidae; genus Frieseomelitta; species Frieseomelitta varia. Next base: position 279,721 of record NW_025110746.1, read on the forward strand.
CGTTATAATTACGGCGATAATTTCACGGATACGGTGAACGTGAAATCCTCAGTAATACGGGCTCAGTAATACCCTGCCATTACTTTGCAACGAAAAGAGGCAATGGGTTGCCTTGTACTCCACCCCCTCAGTCGCCATTGTAGGCCACAGCGTGAAATGTTTAGCATATTAGCCGAGCAACCCCGGAAATATTCGTCCGTTACTTTTCGCGAGGTTAAGGTTGTGATTACGGCTCCGTGAAACAGCGGCGCGCGGTTAAGGGTCGGTTTCCAGCTAAAAATAGCCGAGGAACACTGGAAAGTCTGTGGTCCGTAATGAGAGTTCCTGCCGCAAGAGAGAAAGAGAGAGAGAGAGAGAGAGAGAGAAAGAGAGAGACGAGAGCCCTTCCGCAAATGGATCATAACAAACAGAATCGCGGAAACTCGCGATTAACCAGGCGTGTGTAACTCGCGCTCGCTCGTTTCTCGAGTGGCTTCTCGCCGTCGTATTGTTTCAGCGTGTCGTCAGACGCGAGGAGAGTGCTTTCCGAAAAATTAATCGAAAAACACGGGCGAAACATGCCGAACGTGTCCACCAACGTGAATCAACGTTTGAAACGTTATTTACATATGCACGTTGCGAAGCCGTGTTTTCTCATTGTAAACGAGAAATTTACAAACCCCATTACGAGAACCTCAATGAATAATTCGGCGACATTTGCGCGAGAATATACATGGCCGTAATGAAATATGCACGCGGCGTGCGTAAATTTTGCGAAACGAAATCGTCGACGATGGTGGTGCGTTCGTTGTCATCGATCGTGTTGCTTTCTTTCCCCTGTGCAGTCGCGCGTAAAGTCGCGTCTGGTCCCCTTTCTGGCGCGCGAGGCGTGCGAATGGATCAACTGTGACTCTTTAACGCTGTGATCGGGCAATATCGTTTAAGCCGTGCCGCATAGCCGATAGGATTAATGGGCGCGAACGCAAGGACAATTTCGAAATGGCACTCGACGCCCGTGAACAATTGCAATTGCATCGAGTGGGCGAGTGCGCGGAGAGCCCCACGGCCCGGTGAGCTTCTCTGCGTCGGCCGAATGGGGGATGATGTTGGTCTCTCGTTGGGAGATCAGGGCGGCGTGCCCGCTCGCGGAGTTAATCGCCTCTATAAAAACATTAAAGAGACAGAGTTAATCTTTTCGACAGTGAGTTTGCATTACCGTCGTCAAATACTTTGTAAAAGCAAACCGCCACCGCTGCCGGTGTTCATCGGTGTTCGCCGGTCACTGGAGGATCGATTCGTTCCATTTTGAACTTTCGGTTTGGAGTGGTTGACGAAGCGAACGAAACAAAAAA